>NC_085138.1:277641634-277799002 GCF_035046485.1 Aedes albopictus
CCAGATCAGCCTTACTACATCGAAGAGCGGAACTAACGTTACGATAGATGAAGATACAGTGTATCAAACAATTGTCCGTACATCAATTTTTTGGTCAACATAATTTTTCATTCAAATGTTCATAACTTTTTTACACGTCAATCAAAAACGCTGAAATTTTGACTAATCATGAATCATATATTAAAGCTGCATTGGTAAAATTTTGAGCGAGTTCGAATAAGTTTTCTGAAAGTTATAGAACTTTTAGAAAAACTTATAAGCTTTTTGAACACATTTTCAAAACATTATATCTCCGTATGTACTCGATGAAACTTTTTCATTTTTTTTGTGTTGCAGCTGATACCTAAGGCTTTCATATGCAGCTACTTTAACCCTTTGGAGCCGGATAGTTTTGCCACTGTTGCCGCAGCCTCGCTGGCTTCGAATACGTTTGTTATGCTCGGTTTCATTGTCGGGGTCATATTGACCCCTGCGGCCCCAAAGGGTTAAGGACAGACTTGTTAGAACCCCAATATGGCGGCCACAATGGCCGACTTTGGCACCTACTCACGATTTTGAGGGCACAAATCTCTTCGTAAACAAAACCAGCGCACCTGAGCTTCTTATTTTAAGCTTATTACAAGTGAGCAAGAACAGAATAATAAAATGCATTGTTGTTTGAAGCTTGCTTCTTGAGATTTGTGCGTCTGAAGTTTTGATGCAATGTTGAACCGGGATTTCAAGACGTTTGTCCTTAAAGGTTTTATATTCACTACAAAAAATATGAAAAATGTGCTTATGTAGTTGCCGATGTTTAAAAATTTACCATATTTTGCACATATAATCTGCCAAACGTTTTCCACCAAAAAAAGTACATTAGCTGAAAGAAAAATACATAGGACATACTCTTCATATGTAGTTTAATAGGTCCTGTTTAAAAATATTACATTAGGAGATTTTAAGAACTTTAAAAGCACTTGCCGCTTTTATTGATCAAAATATGATAAATATCCAAATGAAACTCTGAACAAATACAGATTTTTCATATTTTTTGTAGTGAATATAAAACCTCAAACGAAGCTGCATAAGAAAGCCTTAGGTATAAGCTGTATCACAAAAAAAAATGAAAAAGTTTCATCGAGTACATATTGATATATAATAATTTAAAAATGTGTTCAAAATTCTTATAAGTTTTACTAAAGCTTCTATAACTTTCAGAAAACTTATTCGATCTCGGTCAAAATTTTACCAATGGAGCTTTAATATATGGTTCATGATTGATCGAAATTTCAGCGTATTTGATTGATGTATAAAAAAGTTATGATCATTTGAATGAAAAATTATTTTGACCAAAAAATTGCTGTACGGACAATTGTTTGATACACTGTAGATTTTTCTGATCTGAACAGTAAATCTTTAGTAAATAAATAACAAAAAAATATCACTGTCCACTGAATCTTATTCCCCTGCAGTGTATCTTTTTACACAAATAGCAGAAGAAAACCCAGCAAAAATTCCAAAGATATTCCCGGAATTCTTGAAGGGGTCTCTGGAGATATTTTTGGAGGAACCGTGGGATAAAAGGATAGGATCATTAGAATCCCTTAACTCTCAAGTGGTCTTTTTGTACTTAGCATTAGGGTAATGATGGCCAACCGTGCTACTGACGGAACGTTAAGAAATTTCTGAATGAGTTTCTGTAAGAATTTTTAATTGCATTCTTGAAAGCATTGAAGTAGCCAACTGTAATCGAACTCCAACGAGAAACTTTAGAACAATTCTTGAAATATTTTCAAGAGCAATATTTGAAGAATTCTAGAGGAAATTCCAGAAAAAAAATTAATAAAGCCTTTCTGAATAAATATAAAGAGAAATACCTTGGAAAGCCGCAAAGAATCTCTTGATATACTTTTAGAATCAAGAAGAAACCCCTATTATTCTGTCTGACCAATTTTCTGAAGAAATCCCTGTAAGAATGTGGATAAAGGCATTCCGAAATAAATCTTGGATGAATCGCTGTAAAAATCTGAAAGAATCCATGAAGAAAGCGCTGTAGTTATCTCGGAAGGTTTTCCCAAAGAAAACCTTAAAAACATATTTGTTAGAATCAAATTATTGATGAATTCTTTGAGAAATATCTGAAAATGCCAATCATATTTCTGAAAAGTATTTTCAAATGAATCCTAGGCGGGCGTTTCAAGACCCCGAGAAAGAATTTCTGCAAAAGTTTTAACCCTTCAGCGCGCGCGCTGTTGTAAAAAGTACAACACTACCAAAAAACCTCGCTTTTCGTATCCAGCGCGAGCGCAGTGCAGTTTCGGTTGGTTGATGGCGCGCGTCCTGGAAGGTTAAGAGTAATTCGTGGGAAAATTTGCGAAGAAATTTATTGAATTTTTCAAGGATTTTTAAAGAAAACCCTGTTAAGTTTCTAATAAATATCTAAGGAAATTACGAATGGAATCCCAGGGCGGGATTCTGTGAAATCCATGAGTAATAAATCTGAAAATAATCCATGGAAGAACTTATGATGCAATCTTTGCAAGACTTTTTCAAAGAATACCTTCTGGAATTTGTGGAGCAATGTTGTGGAGTTTTTCAATTTCTTAAGCACTCTGAAGAAAATTTTCGAATGATTCCATGGTGATTTTTTTTAATCCGTGAAGCCATTTTTGGGAAAACTTCTGCCAGAATGCTTGGAAAAGTTTTCGAAGGTATTCCTGAATTTTAGGAATATTTTCTAAAAATCATCAGAAAAATTTCTTAGGAATTTTCTAAATTTTTGTATAGTAGGGTAAAAGCACTAGATTTCGTCCCCCTAAAGCATTGAACTATCCAAATTATTGAGTTCCAACATATATTTCCGATAATATCTATGTTTCTTTGGTGATGCTTGCTAATTATCCTTCAATCAGTGGTATCCCAGCTCAAAAGTACCATTAAATAAAGATTTTATTCATCAAAATAACAATTTTCAATATTGATTTGTGATTTATTTTTCGCCCCCCAAAATTCAATCTTCGCCCCACCTCCGCTCTAATTTTCGCCCCCTACAGTTGCCCATAAATTTTGCTCAATTCGATCATAGCTATCCTTAAAATTTTATTGAATTCGAATTATACCGGCAATCTTAGTACTGTCTTCTGCAATTTTGAGTTCCTTATCCAAAGCCAGCTCCCGTCTGGAAAATCAAGAAAAATGATTTTCCTGGATGCATATTACATATTCGCCTCCTTGAGTTTAAATTAACAGAATGAAACAATACATACATAGATCAATAGACAGATTGTAAAGAAGAAAACATGGGCATCTAAAAATTACGTATTAATGGGGTACGTACACAAATTACGTCACGCTTTGTGGGGTGAAGTGAGTGATCTGTTGATGTCCCATGCGAAAAAATAGAATGGAAGGGAGATTTTGAAATGGATTTTTTTGCATTATTACATAGCTTAAGGGGAACATCCATAAATTACGTCACGAAAAAAATATCTATTAGAGGCCCATAGGGCTACTTATTTTGAAATCACACACTAGATATAACAATATTTGCAAATTCGGCTGTTCTCGCACAGCTGCTGACTGTACAGCAAACTTACTGAGATTATAGTAAAAGTGACGTTTGTTAGCTGATTCTCAGAAAAAAAACAATTCAAGACCAACAACTGAAAAGGCCGTATCAACATTTTGTAAACAAACATGTTTCTGTCGACTTGAGGCCTTTTGAACTTCACCCACATACCTCACCCCCATTAACAGAAAGCGCAAACATTAAGCTTTCTGTTAAGGGTGGTGAGATGCGTGGGTGAATCCCAGAAGGCCCTAAGTCGACAGAAACGTGTTTGTTTACGCAATGTTGACGCGGCCTTTTCAATTGTTGGTCTTGAATTGCTGAATCTGATTATCAAACTGTCAAAGTTGCTGAGAGATCGATAATATTGTTTTTTTTCTTAGTGCTTGGCTGTGTGGATCTTGGAGAAAATTAAAAAAATGCAGGGAATTTGTGAAACCAAAATGAGTGTGCCTAACAAATCTGGCGTTCGACTTGAATAAGTCCAATCTGCATAAGCATCACTGCACACTTACGATTTATTTAAATCGAACGCCAGAAAGATTCTTATAAATAAGTTACATCAAAGAGATTTTCTAATTTGAAGCACATGGAATTCAAGCGATTGACATTGACCGATTAACTACCACAAGCGTCTGTAATCTTTCATAACTGTTGCGAATAGTTAAATGAGAGTTGAATGGAAGTTACATTTCATTACTAGCCAAAGCGAAACATGCCAGCGGACGTTTCGCCCCGTAAAATTTTCCAACACCTAAAATTTACACTTTTTTTGATTCAGAGAGTTTGAACAATAGAGTGTTAGTGATAAATCCTCGTGAGTAAAAGAGGCATACCACCAATTGTTCACCCCATGCAAAGTCTTTCAAAATCAATTCCATTTTCTCTCCCATTTTTTTGCAATTCTTCTCACCAACGTGAACATAGTTTTAAACAAGTTTAGAAAAGTTTGACTTTTGGATTTTTTTCCTCCTCTTCTTGGCGTAACGTCCTCACTGGGACAAAGCCTGCTTCTCAGCTTGTTCTATGAGCACTTCCACAGTTATTAACTGAGAGCTTCCTCTGCCAATGACCATTTTGCATGTGTATATCGTGTGGCAGGCACGAAGATACTCTATGCCCAAGGAAGTCAAGGAAATATCCTTTACGAAAAGATCCTGGACCGACCGGGAATCGAACCCGTCACCCTCAGCATGGTCATGCTGAATACCCGTGCGTTTACCGCCTCGGCTATATGGATTTTTTTATATTCGACAAATAGGTCACTTACATCTAGAATCCTCACTTATTTATTTGATTCGGTAAATTTGTGTCACGCGTACCAAAATTTATCGTCTTTTATACAAAATAGTAAACTATCCTCCATAATAGATTGTGCAGGCATTCCCTTATAGAACACGACGGTTTGGAACGTTCGTCCCACGTACAGCCCAAAAAATCACAGAAGACACTTATGAAATAGATTAGAATGACCACGTTTGCATAAATGGAACATTTTGCCCCACTTTCCCCAACTTCACAAAGATCAACTTCACCTCATTCGATATCTCCACACCCGAGTTCAGTACGAGAAAGAGAGGGGCGAAAACTGAAACACGCAATACGAATAGAACGGGACAAGGGATTTCGCCAGGGGCGAAAATTGGAAACTTAAAATTTTGTGCTCTAATTTTCGCCACCTATAAAAATAGCTAAAAATTGACAAGTTTTATCAATTTAGCTGAATTAATAACCTGCTGTGTATTCCTAAGACTTGTATGATAATCAATATTCATTACTTTGGGTTGGAAGAGTTGATTTTGTAAGTCTTCCAAGGTTCTGATTATCGCTACTGTTTGCATTGCGTTGAAAAAAGCATAAATCATTGCCATGAGTATTCCACAATCGCTAATTCGATAGATTAAGTTATTGGTTTTGTGGAATATCATTAGTGCACAAGATTGATTTTTATTTGCTCTCTCAGATACGTTGAAAAGCAAACAACAATCTACCCAATTAATCATAAAAATTACGAATGTTTTATTAGGGTGGCGAAAATTAGGGAGAGGGCGAAGACTAGTGCTTTTACCCTACATATCTAGAGGAATTTCTGCAGCAATCCGTGCAAATCTGAAAAAAAAAATCTGTGGAAATTATTAAAGAAGGCATTTCTAAAGCTATTCTTGAAGAAATTTCCGAATAAATCCTTGATGTTTTTTAAGATTTCTTGAATAAATTTCTGGAAGAACCTTTGAACACATTTTCTGAAAGATTTTTTATAAGAAAATCTGAAAAACCACTGGAAGAGTTTCTGAAGAAATTTCAAAGGATTTTCTAAATAAATCCCTGACATTTGTAAATGAGACGCTTGAGGAATTTCTGAAAGATTCACTGAAGAAATTCATGCAAGGGCTTCTGATGAGCCTACGCAAGATGTTCTAAACAAATTATTTGTGAATTTTCAAAGTAATTCTAGGAGGAGCTTCTTAAGCAACTCTGGTAGAAAATTTCGCAATGAATCTTTGGAAATGTTTTTTAAATTATCAGCTTGATTTTTTTTTTTTTTTGGAAATTCTTGTTGCAAGTTCCAAAGAAATCGCTGGCAGAGTTTCTGAACATTTTTTTTTTTTGTAAGGATGTCTGAAGACTTCCTGGTAGAAATTCTGAATGAATTTTCTAAAGCAATGCCAGATAATTATATCCAAATTAATTTCTTAAAGAATTCTTGAACAAAACAAAACATGTTCCATAAACACACATCCGGTTTTCTTTTTAAAGTTCAATGCCTCGAAATTTGAGATACGAACAATTTGAAATAAAGAAGTTTGCAATTTGGTCATCTTATTCTTAAGATATCGTGATTACCATAAAGGCACTTTTTGAAAACACAATTTCGAGATAATCGCGTTTAAAGTTTCACACTTTGTTTGGTCCCTTGAAGAGTGTGCGCCACAATGGGCTGTAACTTTCGTTGCAGAGCTCCAATCTTTATAGAATTTGGAATGTGTATTGTCTAAATTATTCAATGAAAATAGGTCTATTTTTAATCACCCTCATGGGATATAATCCCTTAACTCTCCTTAGATGTTAGGCTAGGCGTGCCACAATAACGTAGTATACGTTCAGCGAGCCTCTCTGCATCATATTGATCCCAGTATCGTACTAGGGTTAAACTCCTTGAAAAGCACCGTCAAGATGATATGAAAAATCATCTTATTTTTACTATCTTTCGTTTAATTCATCATCAGGGTAATTTTACTAACCCTTGCGGACTCTGAGGAAAAGAAATGATAGCCTGTTTACGTGATACTGAAATAGATGACCTCTAATGTCGCTGTTACGATGTCTTCGCTCTACTCTTAGATTACATGTCTGAATAAAAAAAACATGAAGCATGTGGTGCTTAAATTTGGAATCCCAGCAATCAGCATGATCGATATTTCCCATGTAGTGTATGACATCAGGGCCCATATAGCCGAGGCGGTAAACGCACGGGTATTCAGCATGACCATGCTGAGGGTGACGGGTTCGATTCCCGGTCGGTCCAGGATCTTTTCGTAAAGGATATTTCCTTGACTTCCTTGGGCATAGAGTATCTTCGTGCCTGCCACACGATATACACATGCTAAATGGTCATTGGCAGAGGAAGCTCTTAGTTAATAACTGTGGAAGTGATTATAGAACACTGAGCTGAGAAGCAGGCTTTGTCCCAGTGAGGACGTTACGCCAAGAAGAGAGAGAGAGGTATGACATCAATTATTTGGCCTTAAATTCATTGTAATAGAGATGCTTGAACTGAATCAACTTAAGGTGAATATATAACGAAGCCACACCTCAAATTTTCAAAAGCACAAATCTGAGGAACCAAAAGACGGATTGCGCTGAAAAGTTGATCGATTGGTGACCCGCTGGTGGTGACCAATCGATCAACTTTTCAGCGCAAACTAACCCTAAGTTGTCTTTGTTGTTGAAAGTTTTCTGCTCGATTGTTTTCCACAAACAGAAGCTTGATACAGCAAACAGAATCCTGAGGCACGTCGATTTACTAATGTGGCGTTTTATTATTATGGAAAATGTTAACCACATCTCAAAACTTAGAATTACTTCTCTTGTGCCATATCGTAAAAGCATTACCCTACTCCTAATCATGGGGCTCACCCGTCACCACCAAAGTCGATGAAAAGTTTCCCCGAACCCTCCATACGCCCCTCAACTTTGGCGGCGGCCAAGAAAACTCAAATCCATCCACTCGCACGCACACCGGCAACAGGGATTGCATGTCGTGTTTACTTTTCCTTCTGTTTCACATCGTTAGCTGTTCCTAGGGGGGATTTAAAAGATTCCTTCCAGCATACACAGGCTGCCAACGGCGTCATGGAAGGAATTGCGGTCTATTTGATGCACAGTCTGAATCACGCACTGTGAAATTATGGAATGGAAGGAGCGTGTCTCTACCACAGTTGTATTGCCTTCCCTCGATCTGCAGACACGGATTCAAACTCGGTTCCAAACGGCAAGCAAGGTACGAAGCTCGCGGGGGCGCATTAGGTTACACGAGCACGACGCCAACGCTGCTGGTCTGGTATGCGACGACGACGATGGCGTATTTCCGAGCTTTCCAACGTATGCGAGGGAATAACGGGTACCTTGGGAGCAATTTCACTATCTGCTTCCACCGGAATGCATGGGCCTCTTGGTCTATGTTGTTCTGCTGCTGTAAGGTGCTGGCTGGTAGGCCTTATGCGCCATGGTGAGAACTCTAGCTGCCTGCTCGGGTGCTCATGGGTTGGAAAATTAAAATATGAAAGAGATTGTTTTCAATCACAGCACATGATGCTTTTCACGCTGTGCGTTTTCAGCTCGAGTATGCCTTTGCCAAAGGGATTTTGGGACGATTTTTAGAGTTGTGAATGTGAAGGAGAAAATCATAAAATAGTGAATGAATGTTGATTATTTTATTTTGCCTGCAACTGCAAAAGGACTCAAGAGTTTTCTGAAAGATTGTCTATTTATTTTTTGCCAATCTCATACAACCGGTGTCCGGCCATTTGGCCGAATGTCGTTTGGCCGAACGCCATTTGGCCGAATGCCATTTGGCCGAAATGGTCGTTTGGCCGAATGCCGTTTGGTCGAATTATTATCAAAAGGATTTAGAGGCGTGGGCAAACTCTGGATAACATTCTAGCTGCCAATATGATCATCAGAAATATTTCCTTCTTTTAATCATAGGCTATTCTTTCAAGTTTTACCATCAAGGGATTAGTTGGCGTTGAAACTGGGACTATTTTTGTCAGAGATTTTTCCTTCTTTGAATCAAAGGCTGTTCTTTCGAGCTTTACTGATATAGGCAACAGTGGCAAGATCACTTAAGTTCATCATCCTTTTTCGGCCAAATGGCATTCGGCCAAATGGCGTTCGGCCAAATGACCCTTTCGGCCAAATGGCGTTCGGCCAAACGGCATTCGGCCAAATGGCGTTCGGCCAAATGACCCGGAACCCATACAACCCGGTTGAGCTGGGAGGCTTCTAAATTGAAGAACAGGCGGTCCGATTTGTAAAATCAAACTTTCGCTCTCGTTGAGGTTTATCTTAGCTCAGGCAGTTTAACGCAGTCTGTCATCGCAAAATCAGAGCTGTTCACTTATGCTTTTCAAATTTTAGCGCACACTACATTATTGGTACGCCACCAATACGCTTAATTATTCATAATTCTAGTTAACAAAACAGTTTCGTGGAGAAATTGGGTAAATCGCCAACTATTGCACACCATAAAAACTCGTCAATTGTTGCACACTTCATGCTCTTCTTATGAGGTGTGCAATAATTATCGATTTACCCTATTTCTCCACGAAACTGTTTTGTTAAGCTGTTAGTACACAGGGTCAAATATTTGTCAAAAAAGAAACCAATGCTCAAACATCTTGTTTGACTCGATCGAATTTTCATTAGTGTCAAATTGATATTGTTTCTTGAATTCTTTCCTTGTCAAATATTTGACCCTGTGTACTACACGCTATGTCCAAAGGGAAGTATTATGAAAAGTGAATGTACCTCAAAATTTATTCGCTAGAACCATATTCTTGGACCTCTTGATTCAGAAAATGTGTGGTTTAAAATAATCCATCTTGGGTTTTTTCTTATACATTTTTATATGGGACGAAATCGACCTTAAAATTATTTTTTTCGAATTTGTATGGGAAAATAGGGAAAAAATCAAAAAACCCAAGATGAAATATTGTGAACCGCATAGATTCTGAAACAAGAGGTCCAAAGCTACGATCCTAGGGAATAACATTTGAGGTACATTCGATTTTCATAATACTTCCCTTTGGACATAGCGTGTACTGCTGGTCTTATTATTGCGGACGGAGCATTCTTGCAGGAACACCTGTTATGAGCTAGAAATTCTTCTATAGATTGCTCCGAGAAATATTTCAACATGTATTCCTTCCCATGAAATTCTTGAGAATTTCATTCACGGTTACCTCCAGGGACCAAAATAAAATTCCACCAAAATGCCCTCCAGGTATCCCTTTAGAGTGCGGAGTGCATTCTTGTCCATGTATTACTGTGAGAATTTCTTCAGGGATTCTTCCAGGATTTTTTCTTGGGTCTTCTTCAGGATTTTGACAAATAATTTCTCAGAAGATTCATCCTGAAACTAGTCCATGGGATTCTACAGAAATTCCTCCAGGGATTCCTTTTTGGTTTCATCAGGAAATTCCTTTAGGTATTTCGTCAGAAATGAGTGCATTTATTTTTCATGTATTTCCGCAGGGATTCTCCACATTTCTGATTATTTCTGGATAAATTTCTCCAGAAATATTTAGTCAGAATTTCCTCAAGGAGTTTCTGATTTGAATCTCTCCAAGAGAAATCTTATAGAATCTCCTATAATTTTCTTAAAAAAAAATCTTCAGAAAATTTTCCTAGAGTTTCTCCAGGAGTTCTAAAGATTTCTCGAAAGTTGCAATTCATAGGGATTTTTTCACAGAAATTTGGAGAATCTTCCATAAATTCGTTCAGAAATTCCTCTAGGGTATTGCTTCAGCAAATCCGAAATCTCTCTAGGAATTCTTAAAAAAAAATGATGGTTGATAACTCTCCAGAGGTTCCTGCAGGTATAGTTCTATATATTCAGGGCTTTTTCCTAGCAATAATTTAGAAATTCCTCTGGAATATTCTTAAGAGATTCTTCTAGAAACTTTTCCGGGAGTTTCTTCAGGTATTCCTACCAGTGCTGGGAAAAATCGCGAAGTTCATTTTGCGGAGGCAAAACCATTCAAATCACAGCTACCCATGGTTATGAAAGCAAAACCGTTCGCTACGGTAGTCTAGTTTGTTGAATTTCATTTGAAACCCTTTGTTGCTACGGTAGTTCGCTACAGTAGGTCGTTATGTCATTGTTCTAATAGAATTCTATAAGCGGATCAGATTTTTCTTCTGGAATTCCTTCAGTAATGCATTGGGTGATGCTTCATGAATTTCTCCAAAGATTCTATCAGCAGTTTCCGCAGAAAATTCTTCAGAATGTATTCTTCCTCCCGAAACTTATTTTTATCAAAAATTTGCCTCCGGGATTCTTGTTTTCCTCTGCAGGATATCCTTACAGAAATGATTGCTTTTTCAGGGATATTTTTTCAAAAAAAAAAAAATCTTCCTGAAGTATCCTCGGGAGTCGAGAGTTCTTCCATGGATTTTTCAAGAAAATGTTCCAAGGAGATTCGTTCATAAATTCCCTGAAGATTTTCACAATGTATTTCACTCCAAAAATTTCTCGGACAATTTTTCCTTTTTTTTTCAGGTATCTCTAAAGGTATCAACAGCAGTTTTGAGGCATACCTTCGATTATCTGAAGATATGCCTCAAAACTGCTGTTGATACCTCCATCGATTTTTTTGTTTCGGAATTCCCTCAGTAATTTTTCTAAAAAATCTTTCTTATTTTTTGGGTAATTTCAGGAAGAACTTCTAAAAAAATCATGGGAAAATTTTTAAAGCAATTCCTGTAGGAGTCGCTAAAGGAATTCCAGGAGATGTTTCTGACCGATCCGTTGGAGCAATGATAGAAAATCCCTGTAGGATTGTTTGCAGGAATCTCTGGAAAATTTTGTAAAGTAATTCTTGAAAGAACCTTTGGAACTTCGTATTATTGAAAATATTATCTGTAAGGAATTTTCAAAGCAATTTCTGAAAACGCCATGGAATAACTTTTGAAGAAATTACTTATTTGAAACTCTTAAAGAGTCCCGTAATATTTTGGAAGCGTCTATGGAGATATCAATGATTATTATTATTGTCTTTATTAACGAGACTTACAGCCCTTGGCTGGTTCGTCTCGTGGAAAAATAATTAAGCACCTTATGGGTACTTAAAAAGAAATAATGTTTACAGAGTTTGTTTGTAGTATTAACAGAGTTTTACATATGTTTTCATTGTTGCTGTCTTTCTTATTCTTTTTTTTTCTTTTATATTTTTTTTCGTATTTTTATTTTTACATCCTTGCTGGTTCTAGGTCCCGGCATCTTTGGTTTGTCGTTCCATTGCGTCCCCGTGATGTCTGGCAAGGTCGATTGCAGGGTCTCATCAATGAAAAAAAATAACAAAAATAATGATGAATAATAAATAATTAATAAACAAACAAGATCGTTATATATCTTGATAGGCCTGCCTCTTTTAAGAAGCAAATAAGAGCTGTTTCACTGGAACGGTCATTTTGGAGAGCTGATCGAATGTTTCCAATGCCGTATTCTTGGCGAAGTTGATCAAAAGCAGGGCAATTGATTAAAAAATGTTCTACCGAGTTGTGAACGTTACAGAAGGTACATTTTCTTCGGAGTTCTGGATCACCCCCCATACTATGAGAAACTCTGCTATGACCGGTTCTTAGCCTAGAGAGCACTATTTGGTCTCTTCGGTTTGCGACATCTTCCCAATGTACAGTTTCATCCTTTACTTTCCTTATGAAAAGATCTCTTGACTGAGACCACTCCAATGCCCAGGCCCTTCGAACAGTAGTTTTCAGCCATTTTTTAAGATCTTCGGCAGGGGTTTTACGGGTTAATAATCTGCTTGTTCTGCCTAAATTTGCCAGATGGTCTGCTGATTCATTTCCGGTTACACCGCAGTGTCCAGGTACCCACGTAAAAGTGACATTGTCTGACTCGGCGACAACACTCTGCGTGGCTTGAATCCAAGGGTTGCGCGCCACCGGTGAAGCCAGAGCAGAAAGGGCACTGGCCGAGTCGGTGACAACCAGGAGCGATCCATCATACGGATATGATACAGCCTGATAAATTGCAGCTGCCTCAGCCGAGAATATGGAGTATTTGTCGGGTAGTCGGTGAGATTCTGTATTGCATTCTCCATAAATACCTATTCCAACTCTGTCAAGTCTTTTGGATCCATCAGTATACCTGATCGTGTGTTGGGCATACTCAGTTGAGATTCTCTCTAGAAAAGTAGATCGTAAACTGCTGGGATTGCAACCGGCGCGAAAGTTTTGTTTGATTTTAAGATCAATATTTGGCAATTTAGAGTGCCAGCAGATAGATCCGTTCCAGTGGACCCCAACCACTGGGGGGATTTTCACGCCAGCAACCAATTCCAGGATTCGGTTAGCTTCACGAACGGTGAAGACCACCGATCCATCACCTCGAGTTCTTTCTAAGTAACTGACTGCTCTGCTGCCTGCTGCTATTGCTGTCCGATGTAAAAGTGGGAGTGTACCAATTTCGATGCATGCTGCAATGGCCGGGGTCGATGGAAGGAGTCCGGATATAGCCCTTATTGCTTCGTTGTAGGTAGGACCCATATTCTGGACTAACTGCTCGAAGGAGCGGCAGGCTATTTCGATACCATAGAAAATGCGACTGTTGATGACAGCGTCAGCGACTCTAAGTCGTGATATCCTGTCACTTCTTGTACGTTTACTGGAAATAGTCTTTAAAAAGTTGATCCTACTTTTACAATCTTTACGGAGATTGACAAAATGTTGTTGAAAACTTAAACTGCGATCGAAGAGCACTCCTAGAATTTTTAATGTCTTTTTGTTTGGAGATATCAATGACGGAATGAATTCCTGAAGAATTTTCAGGAGGAATCCAAGTAGATGTTTCTGAAAGAATCCCTGAAGGATTTTTTCAAGACATTTTCTAAAATGTGAACATTTCTAGTGTTTATTGGATTTTCAGAAGACTTACAAGACGTGGCTGAATACAAATCGTAGCTTTGTATAATAAAAGAAGTTACCGTTACAGCGTAGACTTCAGGGTCTGAACTCAAGAACAGTCTGGATGACCTAGGAGGTCCCAACTATTCTGATACGGTTTTTTGAACTTCTAGAAGACTTACTGGCCATGATAGATTCCAAATCGTAGCTTTGTATAATGAAAGAAGATAACGTTACACGCGTAGACTTCAGGGTCTGAACTCAAAAACAGTTTGGATGATCTAGGATATCCCAACTGATCTGATACTGTCCATTGAACTTTCAGAAGACTTACTAGATGTGCTGGAATACAAATCGTAGCCTTGTATAATGAAAGAAGTTACCATTACACGCGTAGACTTCAGAGTCTGAACTCTAGAACAGTTTGGATGACGTAGGATATCCCAACTATTCTGATACTGTTTTTTGAACTTCCATAAGACATAATGGACATGATAGATTACAAATCGTAGCTTTGTGTAACGAAAGAAGTTATCGTTACACGCGTAGAATTAATGATCTAAACTCAAGAACAGTTTGGATGACCTACGATAACCCGACTAATCTGATACTGTCTGTTGAACTTTCAGAAGACTAACTGGACATGATAGATTACAAATCGTAGTTTTGTATAATGAATAAGTTACCGTTACACGCGTAGACTTTAGGATCTAAACTCAACAACGGTTTGGATGACCCAGAATATCCTGACTGATCTGATACTGCCTGTTGAACTTCCAGGAGACTTACTGGACATGATAGATTACAAATCGTAGCTTTGCATAACGAAAGAAGTTATCGTGACACGCGTAGAATTTAGGATGTATACTCAAGAACAGTTTGGATGACCTAGGATATCCAGAAAAAATAATCTGCATCATACTCTGCCATTTCTATGCTATTGAGCTCCAAAACCACAGAAATACGTATAAAAAAACTTTATAATAACGCTTGGAAAAATTTCGGCTTCAAAGGGTTAAACAATCAATGTCTTAAACATCACACTCAAACCTCCATTTAGGTCGAATGCATTTAGGTAAAATCTATTTAGGTCCTTCCATTTAGGTAGAGTAAAGTGGGGCAAAAGTTCGAGTGGGGCAAGAGTTTCTTTTGGAGTTTTTGAGCTCAATTCAAATTATTTCTTTCGGGTGTCAAGGTTGTTCGAAGCCTTTTTGAAAAAGAGTCTTTCACTCCAAAAATTATTAAAATTGATCAATAATTCGAAAAGTTATGACAAAATGTTGGTTTTTGATCAAAAAATTGTAATATGCGATGGCCCTTCCAACGCATGGAATGGAATTGTAATGAAATCGAATTCGATATTTTATTTTGGGGCGTAACTAGATATATTTTGAAGATGCTTTAGCATGTATAACTTTTTGCAAAAAAGATTTGGAAATCATATTTTACACATAGTGGGGCAAAAGTTCGAATTGTGGGGCAAAAGTTCGAGTCATGTAGCAACTTTAGGTAAAAACCTAAAATTCTGCAAAATGTATATATTATCTCCAAAAATGATGGAATTAGTGAGAAAATTCGATCAAAGTTAAAAAAAAATGTTGTTTCATCTGAATTTGGCGGAAAACTACTAATTTTTGGTGTAGTTAATTTAACCCTGATTTGGGCAAAATCAAGATTGAACTTTAAAGTGTATTTCAGTTCCAACATCAAATATTAATTGGTTTTCGGTATTCAGATTACCAAAGTGTCGAAATAGTGTGCAACGGTTAGTGAAATTCCACAAACACTTGATTCGAACTTTTGCCCCAGTGGTGGGGCAAGAGTTCAAATTAGACACACACATACAAAAAGTGTTGTAACTCAAAATTGAAAAGATATTTGGCGTAACTTTGTTCAGCAAATTTTTAGCTCATGGATGGTAGAATCACCACACGGAATTCATTTATTTTTATCTGCTTCGATTTCTTGAAAAAAGTTGAATTTTCAACTAAGGTCGAACTTTTGCCCCACCTTACTCTAACGTTTTCTAAAATGAAATCTGATTGTGTTCAGAGTAGTTGGAGTGTTTTGATTAGGGATAAGGTTGGTTTAAGGGAATTGGAATGCAATTGGAGTTCAGGGGAGTTCAGGGCGTGCTCAGGGGGAAGTAATGAAGAGGGATTGGTTGGTTTGGGACTGATTAAGGTTTCCTAAGAACTTTCTTGAGCATTTTATTAAGTCGTGTTCGGAAAAATTTTGACGAAAATGGAACAGCAGAATACAGCTATACTGCATTGTTTACCTTTTGCACCCGGTTTCGACAGTTGGTGTACTGAGCCTCAGTAAAATCGATTACCGAAGCTACCGAAATAGTTCTGCTGTTCTATCTTCGTCAAAAAAGTGCTGAGCGGGCAATTCAGGATTGAGTGTGTACATACATAACTTGTGTGCTTAAATGAATGTATAATAGACATGCTTACACAGCCCTCTCAATCTTCCTAAAACCCCCACGGACACCATGTAACACACCTGATATTCTCTGAAACCCCCTCGAAACGCCTACGTAACGCCTAAGTAATGCCTCTGAGCCTCACCAAAAATCATCTGAAGCTGTCTGAAATGCCTTCGAAATCCCCCTAAAACTCCCTCGAACTCTACATGAGACCCTCAGAAACCCCCGAAAACGCCTTCGTAACGCCTCTGAAACTCGCCAAAAATTCCCTGAAGCTTACTGAAATGCCCTCGAAATCCCCCTAAACCCCATCCTATCCCATATAAAGCAACTGAGACCCTTCGAAACTCCCCGAAAATACTCCTGAATCCCCTCTCCTCCGGTGCAACGCCTCTGATCACTCCCCCTCCTGAAACTCCCATGAAATCCCTTTGAGACTCCGCATTAGACTGGCCCAAATACAAAAATGTCGAAAAATTCCACGGGGCACCCTCTAGAATCGTGCCTTTGGATGAGAAGAACAATCTGTGAAAGATTCAGCTCAATCGGTAGAAAACTGAGCTGGCGCAAATGAGTTGAAGGTTTGTATGGGATGCTCAGTCCAAATATATGGGAAATTGGATGACCTCCAGTCTCTCATTCAGCAAACCGATTTGGCGAGTTTGATTTGGCTCAGAATTGAAAGAATGGTAGTTGAGACCCTAAGGAACATCTTTGTAGAAGACCATATCATGATAAAACTTAATTTATTTGCGGTTTCAGCTAACGAAAGCAGTGTGGGGACATCTTCCTCCGTTTCCTCCCGGATGTTATATACAGCACGTGTTTGTCGGTCGAAGCTTGCGCGCTACATCATAGGCAGCTATGTCGCCTATGATGTACAGTAGACGTTCGATAACTGCAACATGTTTACGTTTCACTTAGCGAACAAAATTCGATAACTGCAACGTCAGATAGACGTCAAGAACCCATCAATTGACGTTAAATGAACGCAAAATTCATTCGACTGTTCATTTGGGCTAACTTGGCGCACCGTTTTGACAGATAGCGGTGCGATAACTGCAAATTTGTTGCACTTACCGGACTTGCAGTTAAAAAGCATTGCAGTTAAACCGTTTGCACCGAGCGAACGTCTACTGTAGTGTGCAGGTTTCGAATGGCAAACACGTGCTGCATGTAACAACCGAGAGTCCGAGATGAACCAGCCCAGGGCTGAAAATCTCGTAAATAAAGATAATAATAATAATAATAATAATAATAAACAACCGAGAGTAAACGGGGAAAGATGTCCCTACCCTACTTTCGTTAGCTAAAACCGCAACTAAATCAAGTTTTATCATGATATGGTCTTCTACAAAAATGTTCCTTAGGGTCTCAACTACCACTCTTTCAATATAATAAGGTTGGTTTAAGGGAATTGGAATGCAATTGGAGTTCAGGGGAGTTCAGGGCGTGCTCAGGGGGAAGTAATGAAGAGGGATTGGTTGGTTTGGGACTGATTAAGGTTTCCTAAGAACTTTCTTGAGCATTTTATTAAGCCGTGTTCGGAAAAATTTTGACGAAAATGGAACAGCAGAATACAGCTATACTGCATTGTTTACCTTTTGCACCCGGTTTCGACAGTTGGTGTACTGAGCCTCAGTAAAATCGATTACCGAAGCTACCGAAATAGTTCTGCTGTTTTATCTTCGTCAAAAAAGTGCTGAGCGGGCAATTCAGGATTGAGTGTGTACATACATAACTTGTGTGCTTAAATGAATGAATAATAGACATGCTTACACAGCCCTCTCAATCTTCCTAAAACCCCCACGGACACCATGTAACACACGTGATATTCTCTGAAACCCCCTCGAAACGCCTACGTAACGCCTAAGTAATGCCTCTGAGCCTCACCAAAAATCATCTGAAGCTGTCTGAAATGCCTTCGAAATCCCCCTAAAACTCCCTCGAACTCTACATGAGACCCTCAGAAACCCCCGAAAACGCCTTCGTAACGCCTCTGAAACTCGCCAAAAATTCCCTGAAGCTTACTGAAATGCCCTCGAAATCCCCCTAAACCCCATCCTATCCCATATAAAGCAACTGAGACCCTTCGAAACTCCCCGAAAATACTCCTGAATCCCCTCTCCTCCGGTGCAACGCCTCTGATCACTCCCCCTCCTGAAACTCCCATGAAATCCCTTTGAGACTCCGCATTAGACTGGCCCAAATACAAAAATGTCGAAAAATTCCACGGGGCACCCTCTAGAATCGTGCCTTTGGATGAGAAGAACAATCTGTGAAAGATTCAGCTCAATCGGTAGAAAACTGAGCTGGCGCAAATGAGTTGAAGGTTTGTATGGGATGCTCAGTCCAAATATATGGGAAATTGGATGACCTCCAGTCTCTCATTCAGCAAACCGATTTGGCGAGTTTGATTTGGCTCAGAATTGAAAGAATGGTAGTTGAGACCCTAAGGAACATCTTTGTAGAAGACCATATCATGATAAAACTTAATTTATTTGCGGTTTCAGCTAACGAAAGCAGTGTGGGGACATCTTCCTCCGTTTCCTCCCGGATGTTATATACAGCACGTGTTTGTCGGTCGAAGCTTGCGCGCTACATCATAGGCAGCTATGTCGCCTATGATGTACAGTAGACGTTCGATAACTGCAACATGTTTACGTTTCACTTAGCGAACAAAATTCGATAACTGCAACGTCAGATAGACGTCAAGAACCCATCAATTGACGTTAAATGAACGCAAAATTCATTCGACTGTTCATTTGGGCTAACTTGGCGCACCGTTTTGACAGATAGCGGTGCGATAACTGCAAATTTGTTGCACTTACCGGACTTGCAGTTAAAAAGCATTGCAGTTAAACCGTTTGCACCGAGCGAACGTCTACTGTAGTGTGCAGGTTTCGAATGGCAAACACGTGCTGCATGTAACAACCGAGAGTCCGAGATGAACCAGCCCAGGGCTGAAAATCTCGTAAATAAAGATAATAATAATAATAATAATAATAATAATAATAATAAACAACCGAGAGTAAACGGGGAAAGATGTCCCTACCCTGATTTCGTTAGCTAAAACCGCAACTAAATCAAGTTTTATCATGATATGGTCTTCTACAAAAATGTTCCTTAGGGTCTCAACTACCACTCTTTCAATTCTGAGCCAAATCGAACTCGCCAAACCGGCGTGCCGTATCAGAGACTGGAGGTCATCCAATTTCCCATATATTTGAACGGAACATCCCATACAAACCTTCAACTCATTTGCGCCAGCTCAGTTTTACACCTCTTGAGCTGCATCTTTCACAGATTGTTCTTCTCCTCCAAAGGCACGATTCTGGAGGGTGCCCCGTGAATTTTGAAAACTTTTTTTTTTCCGCTCATACAAATGTGAGCCGGTCTCCTCCGCATGTACCCCTTTAAATCTCCACGTCACTCGCAATTCTTAAACATCTCTGCAATCTTCAAATCTTTTTAGGTAATGAACAGAATCCATTTAGGTAAAAATTTTATTTAGGCAGTCCTGAGTCTCTGAGGACTCCTGAATCGTTTTCTAAATAGAGGTTTTGGTGAATTATCAATGCCGTTTTTGCCTGTTACTGGTGATCACCTTTCCGAGAATGATTCCTGAATTTAATACACGCTTGTTCTAATTCTACAATAAAATCGATAAAATTGAACGAAACATTATTTACTGATTTCGCGCTTCCAGTTCTCTCTCACAATCCGCGTCGTTGTTTGTGGCGTCGATTGAGGGCCACCGGTTTTCCGCCGCCGGGAAACCAACGGCAAACAACAGCCCGGGGTCGCTGCAGGGCTGTGACATTGTAAATTGAAAACGACATTCGAAAACCTCGCTCACACCGCACCGTACCGCACCTTACCTCGCATCGCATCGTTCTGTTGTGTAATGGGTTGTGATCTTTGTGACTGTCGTTTTTCTTCCAACCAGCCAGCAGCTCCAGCGGAACGTGCTGCTGCGGCAGTGGTTTGAGATCGTTGGAAAAAGAATGCTGATTGTGGTTGTAATTTCGCAAGTTTCGATGTTAACGAGGCAATGGGTATAGGGCACGTCGTCGCTCCGCGGAACGGTTCACCAGGACGACAGATCCAGATGGCGATAAAATATTCATGGAAACAGTGTAACGCTTTTATGTTTGCATGACGAACAGATGTGAAGAATGAGCTTTATTTGAAATGTATCACATTTTAGCTCTTCGCGAATCAGACCAAGGATTAGCATATTGTGGCCTCCAAGCACCTTTGAAGGTTTACTTATTGAAACTGAAGCCATAGCTGTCTCGTCTGCATCGAGTTTCACAGCTCTGCTATGAACAGTTGCTTATTTAACTTTGTCGGATGGTAAACCGTTCTCTGATGCTCGCTGTCTGGTTCACTCAAAACGCAAAACTTCTCCTAATACCAGTTGAAACTTTATGCTTATATCCACTTTACGTGAAACATAAACTTCCTCCAGTTCATTGCTTACTTTGCGGCGTCCCAAGTCTCACCAACAATCCTGAATGTGCCAACATAGGAGTAGTATAATTCTACAAATGCATCCGTTTCAGCAGAGTAACTCCAGCATTGCTATGCAGAGCAACCTACTGCTCCTCATCGTGCCACGCCGGGAAGCTGCTCTCTTCCGGAACGAATCACTAAGGGTATGGATTTTCATCGCCCATAAATCAAACTAGTGCCTGACGCACACTTCTTTTCACATAGCCACAAAGTGTGGAGGAACAACCCCCATGAACAAAAACCTCACGGGCTGAGATGTGGAAGGAAAGGAATACCAGTGCACAGTGCATAAAAATGCTACACAATACCTTACGAAAACATAACAGGAATCGAGTTTCTCGCAAAAGCTGTAGATAGTTTCTAAGGTTATTGTTTATAGTTCTTGATGAATTAAATATCGTGTGAGCGATGCTGCTCGAGGTGGAACGGTTTTGAATTCAAATTCATCTACATACTTGCAGAAGCCAAACAATATGTTCAGGCTCAAACAAGTGGTGAGGAATTTGCGATGCTCTGGCATGGCGCACTCATTGCTGGTATAGGTGATTTAGTTTTTTTAATATACATTTTACTTCGTTAAATTTGTGAAGTACATATAATGCATAGGGTCTGGGATTATTTGGGCAGGGACACCTATTTTGGGTACTTCCTGCTATTACTCAACCACTTTTTAACTCATTGACTTGTTTTTTTTTTGACACAATGATGAGTACCGTCATCAGGGGTAACATTGATCAGCATTTTCGATCTTACTTGAATAATACTCTTGTTACAGCAAACGTTACATGTTTTATTTTTATAAAACAAGTACTGATAATCTTAGTATGTGTTAAGCTACTCGAAAAAGTGTTGTAAACTTTAAAACATGTTCAAATAGGTTTTCTAATCTAATTTTTGAAATTGTTGATTTGGGGTAACATTGATCATGTCAGTGATCAATGTTCGTTTGTGTTTAAAATACCCTTACTTACTGAATTCTGGGTCGCTGATGTCGAATATGTTGTCCAAATTCTTACAAGTTAAGTATTTTTTGAAATATTTTAAGATTAAAATCCTCCAAATCGCGAATAACGCCTAAAGGTAGGCAATTTCTCAAGGAATTGATAGTCTACTTTTAATAATTCAAATATTTCATTGAAAAAAAAAGCATTTACATATAAGATTTGTTCATGAAATCCAACTCTAGCATATCATATTGAAGTAATACAATGATTTCGAAACTCATATTGTATCTACACGGCGTGCATATGGTGAAGGTTTATCACAAAAAAATAGGCATCGCCAAATCCGCCGTTTTTCGAAAATATGGACTTCTAGCTTTCATTTAACGTGTTCCCCAGAAAAATCCACCGAGGGATCCCGAACAACTTTTTCAGAATACTGTTTTTCCCCATACAAAATGCACGGTTCCAAATTAATCCCTATTTCTACTTAACAAACATACCCAATTTTTTTATGAAAAAGTTCCCCCGATGGAATATTTCGATGTTGGGCTTGAATGAAAGCTGGTAGCGTCAACTTTCACGTAGCGTAAAAATTAGCGATGCCCATTTTTTTGTAATAAATTTGTTCTACCAGACACACCGTGATCTAGTATTCACGCCAAGCATGAATGTTCGACAATGTATACGCAATGTATACGAACCACAATTATGGGAAAATCGGTTCCGGGTCATTTGGCCGAACGCCATTTGGCCGAATGCCGTTTGGCCGAACGCCATTTGGCCGAAAGGGTCATTTGGCTGAATGCCATTTGGCCGAATGCCGTTTGGCCGAAAATTAATGATGAACTTAAGTGACCATGTCTTTTTTCCTTGCATCAGTATAACTCCAAAGAACAGCCTATAATTCAAAGAAGGAAAAATCTTTGCTAAAATATTGACAGGTTCAACGCCTGAATGTCAAAACTAGAAAGAATAGTCTATGATTAAAAGAAGGAAATATTTCTGATGATCATATTGGTAGTTGGAATGTCAAAAACTTCCTCTGAATTCTTTTTAACATAATTCGGCCAAACGGCATTCGGCCAAACGTCCATTCGGCCAGATGGCATTCGGCCAAATGGCGTTCGGCCAAACGGCATTCGGCCAAACGGCGTTCGGCCAAATGGCCGGACACCGGGAAAATCAATTTAATTCAATGTTTATGAAACTCAATTTTTATGAATTTCATGCCATTTAATAGCTAACTGATAGCAGATTACGATACACCATTCGAAAGCAGAAATTGATTCAATGTAAAATGCTTGTTTGAACATTTTATGAGGTCAGTCTAGCCCTGATCAATGATACCCCGTTTTACGGTACAGTATTTAGCCATGATGAGAATAACAAATCAATTGATTTAAAATTGACTGAGTAATTGCAAAAGGTGCCCAAAATTGGTCCCCCTGCCCAAATGGTGCCAGACTCTACACAGAACTAGTCTACAATTACAAATTCTGCACTACCTATTCAATTCACAACCTAGTTCCTGCCTCTCCTGCCAATGTTTGAATTCACTTGGTTGAAAATTTAGTCTGCAAAATTCCATTAAAGTTTATGCGAATTCTCACGGAGATCTTTGTGGAGTAAAATGTTTCTCATGAAATCGACGTCCTTACTATTCAAAAGTGTTAGTTAATCCCTGAACTTCAAAATAAAATGGCTTCAGCTTTATCGCGGACTGTTTTCTAATCGTAAAAACAAGTAATTAGGCAAGGTACACAAATTACGTAACGCTAAAATGGGTCATTTCAGACCACCTTCCCCTTTATGTAAAGCTTTTTGTATGAAAACCCAATTTTTGTTGCATGAATCGTAACACTACGCTGGACTAATCCCCTCATTGGCTAGTTGTGCCAGTTTACCCTGCTGGGCTAGGGTTAATACATTACAAGTTTCAGTTCTTGTCCTTTGTTTGGCGCAAAAAGTTGTTGCTTTTGAATCAGTTCGTAATCTTTCATTTTCGGTTTCTGTAACGGTTTTTGGGTTTCAAGAACAGTAGGTTGTTGGCCTATGGTCCCCTCTCCACCGTTGCGGGGCTGCCACTATAGGTATAGCTTCCGGTGGAGGAGTATTTCATACTCAGCAACTGGATGCCAGTACAGACGCTGTTTGAGCTGTACCTTCTTGGTGAATAGACGCTCGAGACGTACCTTCTCAATTTAGCTGAAGTCAGAAGGTCAACAGTGCCCAGGCTGCTCTACCAGCAAAGCACACAGCTCTTAGCTGGCGGTCTTTGTCATCGCTTGACCCGTGGAAGCATGAGGTAGGAACTTGTGAGGACCAGAGCTACATATGTTGGACGCTCTCCGTTACGACTCACCATTTTGCAGTCCATGCTCGCCCTCAGCCATGGTATAAAAAGAGGTTCCAGTCCACAAAGAATTAAAGGATGGCCGAATAGCTAGGATATTTAAAAGGCGTCATGCGGGGTTTCAGAAGGCTTTCTACAGAGTTTCAGGCAAGGATGTTTTCGATCACCTGACAATCGTTTGACTCATTTGTCCATAACTCAGTTCAGAAGCCTAATATTGATGTGTTGTGTTTGGTTAAGTTGTAGATTAGTGTTTTTCCTATAGTTATCACTAAGGACGCCATATTCTAACTCTAATATTTACGGCGTAAAAGTGTTAGTACCACCTACTCTTACTAAACGATCGGATTTTTCGATCGTTCAGTATGAGTAGGTAGTACTAGCGCTCTAGCGCCGTATATATGAGAGTTAGAATACAGGTACTCTTCGATATAACGTACAAAAAACTTTTCTCTTTGTACGTTATATCGAAGTGTACGCTCTATCGAAGCAGACAAAAATTTTATATTTTTTATGCTAGTTTTGATGTATTCGACGTGAAATTAAACTCAAATAATGATTTCGGTGAAATTTACAAAAACAATAATGAAAAACATGGGTTTTCACGAAAAACTCATTTCGTTTATTGTGCTTCGATATAACGTACATTTTGCTTCGATACAACGTACACAAAAAAAATCCCCTAATTGTGCTAATTTTTAGTAACAAGGCTAATGCTGCAACACAGCATTGATTTGAGTAATTTCGTAGATTATCTGGTGGTTATTACTGGAAAAAATGCAATTTTTCAATGGTGTACGTTATCGAAGCAAAATGTACGTTATATCGAATTCGCTTTATCGAGGGTACGTTATATCGAAGAATACCTGTATTAAGGAAACCATATTCTAACTCTCATGATAATTATAGGGAAAATACTAATCTATAACTTTGCCGAACACAACATTTCCATGCTAGGCTTCTGAACTGAATTATGGACAAATGAGTCAAATGATCGCCAGGTGATCGAAAACATCCCTGGTTTCAGGAAGAGGATGGTGGGGTTCAGAGGCGTTTCAAGGGATTTAATGTCGTTTCAGGGGGTTTTATGGGGCTTCAAAGCTGTCAGATGAGTTTCACGGGGTTTCTGTGGAGAATCAGAGGCGTTTCAATGCGTATCAGGGCGTTTGATGAGGTTTTGGAGGTGTACCATGGAGCTTCAGGTTTGTACATGGATATCAAAGCATTTACACATTAATAAACTAATGTTCATGGGTTCGATCCCAGCCCCGGTACTTTCGTCAGTTGCTCTTTGCCCTGAGAGCAGCTGACACTGACCCTCTTCTGAGCCCATGGCTCAAACGAATCCGGATATTTGGACATTGGCGAATCGGCAACTCATAATCCCCCATTCGGACTGGAAATAGGAACAACCAACAGCCACACATCCTCGTGCTCAACATTCTACCATGATAGGCTAGACAGTGAAAGTAGCGCAACGGCAACCAGTTCGGTATACTACAATTAGAATAGAATAAACCTCTACAGAGCGCATCCTTCAGTTTTATTTTTAAATCTACCCAACAAATCTCAACGATGTTCACACTTAATCAACAAATATTTTCTTCTCGTATCGACTTTTCGAACCCTCTAAACAGAATACCCTTTTCAATTGAGTGTAATCTTGTAAAGAACTAGAATAGGTTAAAATTTACGAAAATAAAAAGATTTAAAAAATAATGTGATCAGTTGTGTATTTTTCAGTTAGAAAGCAAAATGCTTCAAACATTCTGAAATTTAAGACTTACAATGGTACAGAGCAAGAAATGAGCATTTAGTATGTAGCTGATGCAATAATACTGTATCCGCACTACGGGGTGTTATAGCTATTTCCCAGTGCGACGTGATTATCTTCGGATGACTTTAATTATATGTACATATTGAAGCATGGAGGGCTCTCCATGCATTAGACATTTTCCCATTCATTTGACTACCGAAGCCGACCGAACTACATTGAAATACCATTTTCGTCCAAATTAATTCCTCTTTCTAATTATGGTTACCTCTATGTTTGTTCTATTCCATTTCCCCTCGCTTCTGGACCCTACACTGATGAAAACACCGATGCCGGCGGTGGTGATGGCGATCATCATGATGGCGATGATGGTGACATATTCCCAACTCGAAACCCGGCCGCCGCACCCGTGGACTGGACAAGCAGCAAAGCCAACCGAAGTTCGGAAGCCGTCCGGATGCTGGAGCGATGCATCAAGCTGGAACCACTATTCACCGCGGCTTATCTGGAATTGGTGAAATTATACAGCGGTTTGAAGGCTGGCCAGCTGTTGCGGCGAGTGGTCCAGCTGAACCCGTACGACGTGGACCTGCGCCGGCAGTACGGCGACTGGCTGATGGAGCAGAGTAAGTTATTCAAATTGTCTAAACGGTGGCTTCCTGCAATATATCCGATGCGGGGACGCTAAAACATACATACCAACCTAAAACACTGATGGCACTGAATGATTGAGCGATGGATGGGTCTGGGTGCTCGCATGTTTCCGGGAAGCAGTTTGTTGACGGGTAGTCCTAGGTTCCTATGTTTCGTACACTTATCAAGTTTCAATCAGTTTTAGCAACATTGATGCTGCCAATTTCCGCACTGTAATTTCGCTCCGCTAGAAAAATCTCTATTTTCCGGCCGCAGTATTATCTGAAACATACATCTGCTACCATGGGTAAGCTCTCTACGTATACTATCATTTTCCAATCTGTAGATATTGATTTGTTTGCTAAAGCTGTAGCCGAGATTGGATGTATCGTCAAAACATTCGCCCTCTTTCCGCTCTACACTGTGACCGTGTTCACACTAGCGTGCGCAGTGTAGGGGTAGGCGGGGCAATATGGACACCCTAAGGTTTTTGCTAACTTTACATGGCAAGATGTCAAAAAAGTTTAGTTTTTGATACATGTATCCTTTTAAAGTCTATTTAGCATCTATTGCATAAGAATGCTCACGAAGAAAAATGATTTATTCACTTCAAAAAATGTTTTGAAAAATGTTAGTTTTTCATGACCGTCTTCAAGCATACGGGGCAGAATGGACACCCCCATGGGGCAATATGGACACCATGAGACTTTTACGAATTTCGTACATTATTTACACCTATAAAGTCATTTCATTACAAAACAACTATTATGGATGAATAATACGCCGAAGAAGTTCATTTTTGTTCAGTTAATTTAAATTCAGGCTGTTTTGGATTAAGCTTTGTTTTTGTCGGCATGTACAGCTGTGCCTAGAACAACTATTTTCCACTTCTGTCGTTTTTTGACCAATTTGTTTCACCCTATGTCTACTATAGTGAACATTTAACCGAAAATATACTGAAATCGAAGAATTTGGTTGGCTTGTGATTTAGGTTTTATTTTTCCCTTGCCGCTTCTTTCAAAAAGGTGAGTGTCCATTTTGCCCCAGCAGCAGAAGATTTTTCCAAACTTGATTTTTGATATAATAAAGAAGAAAATATAAACATGTTAATCATGTAAATACAGCAAAACTACTTGCATGTGTTCTAGAAATATCAGGTTTTAATCGACCTGCAATAAATTAATCACTAAATCTTATTTTAGATGGTGTGAAAATTATAATTTCCATGCACAAAAAACGGAGGACGCAACTTTTTCGTGTAAAATCAAGTATAATTTTAATTTCGAATGTTTATTTCCTGAAACTACGTTTTAGACAAATGGACTATATTCTCCATTCATTAAAAGTTCAAAAAAGTTCGCATATTTCAAAATACTGAGGGTGTCCATTCTGCCCCGGGTGTCCATAATGCCCCGCCTACCCCTAATACTTATAGCGGTTCACTGAACCATCTAACACGTTGAATATTTTTTTGAGTTTTATAACAAACTCAAAATGATCTTGATAACATGAATGGCACTGTACACAAAGGCTGCTAAAACTGTTGCAAATTTTCATCATAAATCGGTACAATCTTCTATTACTATGATAAGGTCTTTGTGGAAGACTAGATTTGGTTAATTTGAAACGCTAAATGGAAAAATGCGTTCTATAATGCATGTATGTTTACCATCTCTGCTACGCTCCTGGTTGACCGGAGCGAGCGACGAAAGTGGACGTCCAATCGACATCATCCACTTTGTCCGAAGTGTACACACGTTTCGTATTGGTACTACTTGCATCCTTTCTGGATCCATTTAAGCCATCTCGAGTGCTCCTCAACGTCCAGCTGCTTCCTGTGTGGATGGGCGTCGTGCGAATGTGCATGAATGTATGTATATCGAACATATGTATCCTCTTGTCTAGGCAAAGGGAGCACAGATTGAGAGCTCTCCCACCATGTGCAAATATTTAGTTCCGGAAATTTCCCAAACTAATGGTGGTTTTCTCTGTCCTTTCCACGCCTCGTCCTGATCACCATCCCTTTCCACCCGATCGATCAAATGTACTTTCAGATTTGCTGCTGGAGGCCATTGTCCAGTACCAGGAAGGTCTTAAAATAATGGAAACACATCAATTATCGGTAATCGGAGCCTGTCGGGCGCTTCGCCGGCTCGGCCAACACTCACGACTCCATCAGCTGATACTGAGGTAAGATAATTGACTTGGAGGCACACTTTGACAACAGCACGATGCATTTCCGCATGCACTGCCCATAGATAGGTGGAAGGCAATCCTTCATGTGTGGCACGTTCGACGCCCAGTCTGGGTCAGCCTTGGGTGTACTATTTGGCTTTCGAATGGATCAACTGGGCAGACTGGGCCTTATCAGGATATAATTACCTGTCATTATTGGTGCCTTCACAACTCATTTCCTATCGCTTCGAACGATCGTCGAGTGCTGAAGCTAGAGGTTTTCTATGGAGCTGCATTCAAAGCTGCCTAGTAATAGGAACACGCCTCAGTTAGCCGTATTGTGCCTAACGAAAACAATATCGGTTACTGAAATGGGATCCAATAATCACGTTCCTATCAATTCTGTTCGGCTCCATGAGGCATACAATTTACCACTAAAAGTGGTTGATTGATGCAGTGTTATCGGTTTCTGATACAACGATTCAGCCAGAACCTCGTTAGATTTCACACAATTGAACTCATTCATATTGTTAGCATTTCGAAACTGTATAGATTATTTACCAATTAGCTTCATTTTTGCACAATAGTAGGTACTTACTTTGTTAAAACTGAGCGCCTATTATCCAGAAGGAGCAGCTCAGTCTGTTGCTTATGTTAGGGGCGGCTGATCGAATCTAAGCTCAAATGTGCATGATGGTCCTCCGAAATGTGGTTGGTAACTCACAAGCCGTAAAACATTTGGCATCGGACAATAAGTAACAGCCCAAGTAACCAATGCTATTGAAGCTGTACGTATTGCATATTTAAAGCGCATATATTGGCATACATTGCCGTACAGTAACCGTTAAAGTTAAATTAAAGCGGCAAGTGGCGCCATTATTGCTGACTTACAATTATACTGGTATAATCGTAATTCAACATGTGCGTTGGTATATGCGATAGGTACAGCTTCAACAGCGTGTTTTTTTACTGCGACCAGTTTTTTGATCTATTGTGGACAGCGTGGTTACTTGGGAGAACAATACCAACGAAGACCAATGGCAACAACCCCAACGACGAAATAGGGCTTCATTGGGAGCACCCGCATACTCGCCTATCTACTGAAGGACCGCGGTTTTGGCCTCGTAGCATTGCAGGAAGTGTGTTGGACAGGATTTATGGCGCGAACTTTTAGAGATATAATTATATCATCTAACAGAGCTGCAGTAACACACATGAGCTACTCAGTTGACTGCTAGAGCTTGTACGATACGGACGTAATTTTCTCGTTTGCTATATACATTTCGCGAAAACATAGGTGCTAAAAGAGAGAACACGTTGGTGATTGATTTTAATGTTCTACCCAAGCACATACACAAATGCCATACACAAATTTATGTGCGAAGAACTGAAACTGGACATTGATCATGTAACAAACATTCAGTTTCACAATGTGAAAAACTGTGTCTATGTTGAGATGATCGACATGGACACAGCCAGACGGTATCAAAATGCTCACAATTTGCAGCATATTGTGAAATGTGAGGAAAGTGTTTACGAAGTGCCGGTGTATGTGGATGATGGCGCAATCAATGTCCGACTGCATGATTTGCCGCCAAAAACACCATCATCGGTGATAGATGAGCACCTGCGACAATTTGGCACAATCATTTCCATTAGTAGATAAAGATGGAAGCACAACTTCCCTGGGCTCTACAACGGAGTTCGGGTGGTGAGAATGCAAATCACTCAGCCAATCCCTTCGTATGTTACCATTGACGGTGACATTACACTGATCACGTTTCCAAATCAGCCTAAGACAAAAAAAGGCTCATCCACAAAGCTGCAACAACGTAGCACCACGAACCTCAGCGAACACAGCAGCATTATTTGCCGCGGCGGACTTCCCCCGCTGCATACTCCGCAGAAAACTAATCCAATCCCAGCCTCGAACAACGTGGATCATCTGAAACAATCGGAGCGAAATAAGAAGAAAAGCAACCTACAGACAGAACGCGACGACGATGACGATAGGAGCTCGAACAATAGCGAAACCGAAATAACGGACGGTGAGTCTGCCGAAACTCAAGTACATAGCTAACAAGCGACGGCTGTCAGCGGACAGAAAGGAAAACTGGAGCAACATTTGAAAAGGGCATACAAGCATTGGTAAACAATGACTTCAGACGCCGCTCCTGAGCCCCCATCAGCTTATTCACACAAACTCGGACCGTTATCCGATAGAGCAAACATCGATCTTTCGGATAACGGTGTTTATTCGCGTGGGAGGGCTGCTGTTTGGCCCTACAGAGCGTTTTAGAAAAAAGACACAAGACCTCTTGGGCCCTTTTCAAATGTTGCTCCAGAAAACACCCCAAAACGAAAAATGAATAACCAGTGTAGCCAGAGTGACGGATCTGAAGAAAGCTTGGATGAGATCGAAGAAATATTGAAGAAAATTCCGATTATCAATTCCCCGGTATTGACTAGAAGTAAGACGAACAAAAAGAAGTGAAAAATGTTTGCATTGTATATATTAAGTTAAAAAGCAGAGACGAACTAGCCAAGGGCTGAAAGTCTCTTTAATAAAGATATATATACACATGAGCTACGAACGAAATCTTCACGCATAGCACTCTCCCCGCCGCAAGCACTGATGATGGAAAGGATGCATTCTATGCGCAGTTCCATCCAGCTCCAGTACAACCGCAGTCCAAATCACGACGTCAAGCTCATCATTAGAGACCTCAACGCTTAGGCAGGCCTGGAGGAGAAATTTGACCGGTGGATGATTGGAAATTTAAGTGCACACCAGCTGATGAACGATAACGGTCTACGACTAAGGGAGCATCCATAAATGACGTAGCATTTTAGGGGCAGGGGGAGTATGGGATTGTGTGACTAGCCATATATTAGGTATGGGAAACAATGTTACAAGAGAAGAGGGGAGAGTAAAAACTCGGCCAGATTAAGCTACGTCATCTCTACGGACGATCTCTAATTGACTTCGCTGCCTCTAAGAACTTGACCAGACGTAGCAGCACCATTTTCCAACACAGCCCACCATATAAACCAGAAGATCACCACAGCAAATGGAATCGCAAATCGATCACGTTCCGATTGATGTCCGGTTCCGATTGATCAACAATGTGTGGTGACCGCCACATCACATCCTACGGGGCTTTTTTATAAACGACGTAGATCAACTTCCGACCATCTCAGACGTTCCCCTCCACCTCCCCTGACTTTGTCCAATCAGAACAATCTGAAAATTTGTAAAACGTCGCTAAGAAAAAGTGGAGTGATAGGAATTGGATCTGCTGTGCAGTAGTATGGGACAAATATCAAATTATCGCTCCAGTCGACTTTTTCGATTCCATTTAGGCCCCATATGAACTGTGCAAAATTTCTGCGCAATCGGTGAAACTATAATTTAGCGCAAACGGTTCCAAGTTTTCATAGGATTTGCTATGGGAAAAGTTACACTTCTAGATAAAAAATCCCAGAGGTCGCCCCTTGTTTCCTTAATTCAAGTCGATCAACGCTTCTAGTAGAAAAATCATTTATGAAACTTTCCCTCAAAGACCGCAAAATGATTGGATGCTTGTGGAAAAAGTTATTGATTTATTACCGATTAGTGATCCAACGAACGGCTTTTTGTTTTGTTTTATTAGCAGCACTGTAGCTGCTGCCATGGCTGCTGCTGTTTCTGGGGGTGGTGGTGATGCCACCCGCCACCCCATGCAACAACGGCAGCAGCAGTGCTGCTGATAAAGCAAAACAAAAAGCCGTTCGTTGGATCACTAATCGGTAATAAATCAATAACTTTTTCCACAAGCATCCAATCGTTTTCCAGTCTTCGAAGGGAAGTTTCATGAATGATTTTTCTACGAGAGGCGTTGGTCGATTTAAATTAAGGAGACAAAGGGTTACCTCTGGGATTTTTTGTTTGAAAGTGTTACTTTTCCCATAGTAAATCCTATGAAAACTTTGAACCGCTTGCGCTAAATTATAGTTTCACCGATTGCGCTGAAATGTTGTATAATTCATATGGGACCTAAATGGGATCTAAAACGTCGACTGGAGCGAGGATTTATTTTTTTTTTTCATACAAGCGTGTCCCATACTACTGTGCAGTTCTTAAGAAACATGGAAGTTCTACCAGAAGCTCAACACAACCCGCAATGACTTCTTTGTAACCGGTAGGTTGTCTAGGGGCTACCGCTTCTCATTCGCATACAGAAGGTCCTGGGTTCAATTCCCGGACCATTCCTCCTGGCTTTGGGACAGAAGGTCAAAGGAAAAAGGTCGAATGGACAAAAGGTCGATTGGACAAAAGATCGAATGAGACAAACGGTCGAATGAGACAAAAGGTCGAATGAACAACATTTTTGGTAGACTAAGGTACCAGCTGATGTGTCTCACTTATAAGAAAAAAGATTTGACTTTATTGTTGTTTATTAAGAGAAACATCATAGTGCAGTTATAAAAATCATATGCATTTCAGCCATTAACATTTCCATAGGAAATTTTTCCTTCTTTTTTATAGGCTGTTCTTTCAAGCTGTGCTAAGGTAGTATTTAAAGGAAATTTAGTTTGATTTTTTGTTCAGGAATAATTCCTTCTTAAATTTATAGGCTGTTCTTTAAGTTTTGTTACTAGTAATTCAATCAGGAATTTTGCCTTCTTTTATTTAATAGCTGTTCTTCCTAACTATACTGCAGAATTATACATTAATTGTGCTTAGTGTCCATCCCCTTGTGGATTGATATGTGATTCCTATGTATTACTCCTATAAATAAACAATTTCGTTTTGTTTGCTCATATAGATTTGTTATTCTCTAATTCATTCAGTTTGGCTTAATGAAATCCATTGCAGCGATTGTAGTTTCAAATGACAATATTTCAATCTATGATTTATCCTTCTTTTACCTTTCAAGTAATTGTTTTCGACTTCCATCAATAGCATTATGTTCTATCATACATACATGGGCATTTATTTCAAATTGCAATGCGGTAATAAATTGCAGCATATAAGTTTATACAAGTTTTCGTAGACACTTTCCTATGTTTCGAAAATGTTTTTTTAAGTTGCTGAATAATTTTGGAATCTCTGGTTGTATTATTTTCATCGGATTTTTTATTGTAGTTTTCTGATCGCTTTTTCATGTCTTCAATTTATCTTTTGTCCGTTTAACCCTTTGTCCTTTTCGACCTTTTGTCATAGATTCGCAGCAGTAGTGAGTACAGAGCCTAGACCTACCACCAAACCAGTTTAGCTTACACGCCACATGAGATTGTCATACCCACACGCAGGGCCGGATCTAAGGAGGGAAGGGCCCCGGGCCCCCACATTTTAGGGGCTCCCACAAAAACCATTTTTGCTTGCTTAACATTAAGTTTATTTTTCATTTTGCTCAAGTAATGTTTTTTTTTTATTCTTTATTAAAGTGATTTTCCTCCGTAGGAGGGTTCATCATCTGCTCAAGTAATGTTCAAAAACAAAGAAAACTTTTTTGACACATTCCACGCACTTTTACACCGCGGTTTCCGAACTTCATTGAACAATATTTCCAGGCTTTTGCTGTCGATTCTGATACTTTTTGCATCAAAATGAAGGTAATTACTTATATTCTTCGAATAGTATTAGAAACTTTAAATACTGCTTCTAGAAAGTAGGAAATTTCTTGTCGTTCGGTCAAAATTCGTCATTTTTTTGCGATGGAGTGCCGTTACGCTGTATTTCTTGATTTCTTTCGAAGTACTTAGGTCCAATTCGCAATTAAAAAGTATAAAGAGAATCTGCTATTCAAATCTGATCGTTTGATATGCTGGTTAGCATGTATTGAACAACAAAACAATTTGAGGAAGCAAAAGTTTGATTCTCACGCAAAACGTAACGCGTGGAATGTGTCTTTTGCTCATTGCATTCGAACTTCCGAGGGGCTTCCACATCAGCTCCGGCCCCGGGCCCCCAGAATCGTTAATCCGGGCCTGCCCACACGCCACACTATATTTATAATAAATTATTTGAAAAGTAAACTTTCTTAGTTTTTCATACGTTTTCCGCGAAGCTCCTCCGGTTAAGTAGTGTGCCGGCCCTGATACCCAGCTCAAGGAATCATGCTACTGAGCTTATCCGGTAGTTATTTTAAGAGCTACTGTGGCTACGGACCAGCCCTGTGTTACGTCGTGTCGAGAGCCGAAATATGCTAGACGAAAGCTGTTTGACACACGAACATGAGGTAAATCCCGAGCAGAAGGGCAAAGCTTACAAATACCATACGAAGAGCAACATGTGCTCTAATACCTAAAATTGTTATTGCTGCGTTATTCTACGAAATGTTATGAGAACATCATAATAACAGTTGGAGGTATTTGAGCAGAGTTTGGTATTGATGTAGTATTTGTTGGTATAACAGTGAAAATAACCGAATAACAAGATTTGCTATTAGATCATGAAGTCATCGAACAAATGAAACATTTAATTACAAGATATGTTATTAGCTTGTTATTCAATAACTTTGGAATAACAAAAACAGCGCTTGAAATTTTAGGTATGCATTCATTATTGAAATAACAATACTTGTTATTTTCTAGGTGTTATTTATACAAAATTTAGGTATTCGTTTTTGTTATTTTGCCTCTTATTACCACCTAATGAAGGGCATATCAAGGTATGGTAGTATTTAAGATAAATACTTTGATATGTTATTCACTTGTTATTTTCGTTTGCTCGGGATGAAAGGTGGAAGTAGAACGTGGAACACGAGAAATCAAGGCAATAATGGAGGATACGATCACAGCAGCAGTAGAGAACAGAGCTGGTCCAACTCTCAAGCTAAGGGAAATTACGATTGCTATTCACCGGCTGAAGCCCAACAAAGCAGCTGATAAGGATGGTGTCATAGGAAACCAAACAGCTACCGAAGAGTGGAAGTAAAGCGACTATTTGGAATGTTCAGAGCAATCATCGTTCTGAGTTTCACCTACCAAGTGCTATCTTAGATACCAGACAGCCGCTTGATAACGGACAAGATCTTCACTGTATGGCAAATCCTCTAGAAAGCTATCAGGTCCTAACGCATCATCTTCAAATTCAAGACGGCATACGATAGTACTGACGACAAAAAATCTTGGACGAAAACGGCTTTCTCGGGAAATTGACCAGCCTGTTCTCGTTGCTTTGAACGATGCACAAAACTGCATAAAAGTTTTGGCTAACCTAGATTAGTCGAATCTCGACAGGGACTGTGGCAAGTAGACGAACACTCATGCCTTATCTTTAACATTGCTCTGGAATATATAATGCCACGAGCACAACAGCCGGGATACGATTTGCGACAAAATCGGTCAATTTGTGTCCTCCCTATATTTGAAATGGTGACAGAGCTGACCCAGTTAACATTTTGTGCTGTATAATTTTCTTTATGTATCACCATATAAGAGCCAATTCACTCGTATAAGATGCACTAATCTGCTCTATACGTACCAAAGTGGAGGCCATATATATACTTCTACCGACTGTTCGCGATTCCTTTTGATCAGTATTAAGATGCATCAAATCATCGAAAAATACGATGAAGAACAAGTTTATATCATATCTAATGCGATGTCCCTAATTATCGACAAAAAATAAAATACCGACACCTGGTCTCAAACTCACAACCTTAAGATCCAGCGTCAGATACTATACCACTGTACCAACTAACCTGTCTTGAATTACCAATGAGTTTTAACCAATATACAGTGTCGGACAAAATAATAAGACCACCGGCCATTTTTCATACAAAATGGCTAAGTTTGACGATGTGATGCTCGGTTTCTAGTGATCCGATTTGGCTGAAATTTTGACAGTCGCCATGGAGTAACGTGAATTTGGATACGTATTAAATTGATTGAGTTCTGTTCACTACATCAAAAGTTACAGATATACGAAACGACAAAATAATAGGACCAATTTCAGATTGCCATGACCAAAGAATATATAAGAGTATCTGATGCTTGATTATTAATATACTTGTACTAAAATTGAGGATGCCATTTAAACTTGGTGACATTTTTATTGAATTGACCACAAATAACCATCATGAAAATCTGTTGTTTTTGTTTTGTCGCACCGTATATCTGTAACTTTGGAAGTGGTGAACAGAATTCATTCAATTCAATACAAATTAAAATTCCCGTAAATCCATGTCAGCTGTCAAAATTTCAACCAAATCGGTTTACTAGAAAGCGAGCGCCATATCGTCAAACTTGACCATTTTGTATGAAATAGGACCGCTGGTCTTATTGTTTTGTCCGACACTGTAAAACCAAGCCTCCACGTACCAGTGACATGCTATGTGATATTTCCATGAATGCGAGTTAAAACTGAATAGCAATTTCCCTAAGTCAAAACGATTCCGTTCAACATTTTTATGATCTGATAGTAGCATATTATGATCTGTCAGTTGTAACGAACTCGAATCACGGTATTTACGACTAGAAGTGTTGTTTACAATTTGGCAGTGCGTGTACGTCGCCGTCGTCGTCGCGGAAAAAAAATCGCTGATTTATGGTCTCGCGAATTTACCAGTTGCGGCCGGGTAAAACCCTGAGGGACAAAGATTAGTGCTTCGTTTGGTATAACCATCAGCTACGGAAGACCCACAGGACATGTGCGGATTACGAGTGAAAGCAAAGGCTGCTGCTAGCCAAGAAGAGTTTTATTCTGATCGGGAGAAAACATCAACGCCCAGTGGGCGTCGCCCACCCGCTTCTGTTACCAGCTGATTTGCAGCGTAAAAGTTCGGAGCTAGAGTTGAAATTCCGAAATAAGACGGTTAGTACGAATGCGGAGCCGTGGCCAAACGGCTTGTCGTGCTTGAGTGTATCGTGGATTGTTTACGTATTTCTCCGAGTCGACGGTGGGAAACTGGCCAGTTTAGCGAGTGAACGGGTCGATCGGGGCTACGAATCACATGAATTTAGAGGACCCTTGGTGTTTTTTTCCGGATTTCAGCGGGTACAACCAATTACTTGTAAGTACTGCCATGGATTTCTAATCATCAATGCAATAATTCGGTGCGGTGGCGGGCAACACACTTCGCAATTTGGGTGTCGGTGAAAAATTTTCACTAAGTCGCTGCGACATCGTTCGACAGTTTTTGATCTTACATATGATCTGTAAGCTCAAACCACTTCCAGCGATTTTGAATCATGTTATTTGCGGCATGTTGTGATTCCAATTCGAAATGTTTTAAATGAATCGCAATGGTGATTTATATACAAATTGGTTCAACGTTTTTGCAGCAAGATTTAGCTCATTTTGCGATTCTGATTTTTGATGCAAGTAAATCCGATATCACATGCACATCCTTATGCGATACGTGGTTAACTGGGGAACACCCGCTTGAAACGCGATCCAGCAAAGGTCTGAATATGTTATTAAGCAGAACCGAACACCACAGGATTCGTCTAGCATAGATTTACCTTCAAGAAGGTAGAGGAATTCGGTCCTCCTCGGTTCCGTGCTAACGGCTGACAAAAACGAAGACACAGTATCAGCCAGGGCATGTGGTCAGAAGTTTGTAAGAAATCCGGAAAGTACGATAAAACGTGGAGCATAGCGGACAAGTTATGCCAATCAGGTTTAGAGTGGTTGGGCGAGTATAGGACGTTCCCGCGGTTGAGGAGAAGCAGCAGTGAACCGAAATGTGTTGCATCTAAGATGAATTTTCGTGTTAGGATCACTTCGATTTTTAAAGTAACCAAATTGAACTCGACAGAAATAAAACTTCAATGTGACTGAGAAACTAATAGTTATTTATGTAACGAGTTGCAAAAAGTTGATTTTTTCAGTACGAGTCGTACATTTATCAAACGAGGCTTGCCGAGTCAGATAAATACGAAGAGTGCTGAAAAAATCGAGTTTTGCAACGAGTTCCATACTAGTAGTTTACGCAACAAGGTGCAGAATGACGATTTTTACAGCACGTGTCGTACATTTATCCAACGAGGCTTGCCGGCTTGACTTTTTCATTATACAACTCATTTGAGTTGCATAATGTTCATAATGCAACTCAAATGAATTGCATAATGAACTTTATGCAACTATTTTTAATTATGCAACTCATTTCAGTTGCATAATAAGCCAGTGCGGAAAAGTTGGCAATTATGATACTCAAATGAGTTGTATGAAATTGAAATTATGATACTGAATTGCATAAAACATTTTAATCCATTCCTTAGCTTGAATGCAGAGCTACTGTGCTCAAACATCCATGTGCCACTATGGCTGCAGCCCGGAAGCAAATTCTTCCGAGAAATGCATTTCCATTGCCAGGATTGTGAACCATGAAGTTATTCCACTACGTGCTACCGGAACCTTGATCGAAACGTTACACATTCTATGTACTTCACCGTTCTGGAGTTTTTCTCTACATACACTATATCATCGACTGCTATGGAGAAAACTGAAAACATCATGCATAGACGAATGGTCAGACAGGCACACATTCTTTACTACAGTGACTAGCTGAAATAGCTTAACCAGCTTTCTTCGAGTAACTACAATCAGGGATGGAAAATGTCGTAAAAACGCCATTTTGTTATTTGCTGCCGTGATAAAAAACTTTACCGTGATCAGAAAAAAAGTGGAAACTTTTATTTTGATCAGCTTGTTTTCAGCCGCCAGTTTCTTTCAGGCGTCATCGATCCAACATGTCTACTTTTATTTCATAGGAAATTTGGTCAAAATCCCTGAACTCTTCCAGAAATTTCTCCAGGGATTCCTTCAGGAATTCCTCCAGGGATTCTTCCAAGTATAAATCTCAGAAGGAGCAGAAACCTCTGAAGGAAATTCGGTCAAAATTCCCGAACCCTTCCAGAAATTGCTCTAGGTATTCCTCCAGTTATTCTTCCTGAGATTCCTATAGTAATTCCTCCAGGAATTTCTGTAGTAATTACTCTAGGGATACCTCCAGTAATTCCTCCAAAAATTTCGTCAGGGATTCCTCCAGGGATTCATCCAGAAATTCTTCCAGGGATTCCTCCAGGAATTCCTCCAGGGATTCATCCAGGAATTCCTCCAGGGATTCCTCCAGGAATTCCTCCAAGGAGACCCCCAGGTATTCCTCCAGGGTTTCTTCCAGAAATTCCTCCAGGGATTCTTCCAGGAATTCCTCCAGGGATTCCTCCAGGAATTCCTACAAGAATTCCTCCAGGGATTCCTCCAGGAATTCCTCCAGGGATTCCTTCAGAAATTCCTCCAGGGATTCCTCCAGGAATTCCTCCAGGCATTCCTCCAGGCATTCCTCCAGGAATTCTTCCAGGGATTTCTCCAGGAATTCCTCCAGGGATTTCTCCAGGAATTCCTCCAGGGATTCCTCCAGGAATTTCTCCAGGGATTCCTCCAGGAATTCCTCCAGGGATTCCTCCAGGAATTCCTCCAGGGATTCCTCCAGGAATTCCTCCAGGGATTCCTCCAGGAATTCCTCCAGGGATTCCTCCAGGAATTCCTCCAGGGATTCCTCCAGGAATTCCTCCAGGGATTCCTCCAGGAATTCCTCCAGGGATTCCTCCAGGAATTCCTCCAGGGATTCCTCCAGGAATTCCTCCAGGGATTCCTCCAGGAATTCCTCCAGGGATTCCTCCAGGAATTCCTCCAGGGATTCCTCCAGGAATTCCTCCAGGGATTCCTCCAGGAATTCCTCCAGGGATTCCTCCAGGAATTCCTCCAGGGATTCCTCCAGGAATTCTTCCAGGGATTCCTCCAGGAATTCTTCCAGGGATTCCTCCAGGAATTCCTCCAGGGATTCCTCCAGGAATTCCTCCAGGGATTCCTCCAGGAATTCCTCCAGGAATTCCTCCAGGAATTCCTCCAGGAATTCCTCCAGGAATTCCTCCAGGAATTCCTCCAGGAATTCCTCCAGGAATTCCTCCAGGGATTCCTCCAGGAATTCCTCCAGGGATTCCTCCAGGAATTCCTCCAGGGATTCCTCCAGGAATTCCTCCAGGGATTCCTCCAGGAATTCCTCCAGGGATTCCTCCAGGAATTCCTCCAGGGATTCCTCCAGGAATTCCTCCAGGGATTCCTCCAGGAATTCCTCCAGGGATTCCTCCAGGAATTCCTCCAGGGATTCCTCCAGGAATTCCTCCAGGGATTCCTCCAGGAATTCCTCCAGGGATTCCTCCAGGAATTAATCCAGGGATTCCTCCAGGAATTCCTCCAGGGATTCCTTCAGGAATTCCTCCAGGGATTCCTTCAGGAATTCCTCCAGGGATTCCTCCAGGAATTCCTCCAGGGATTCCTCCAGGAATTCCTCCAGGGATTCCTCCAGGAATTCCTCCAGGGATTCCTCCAGGAATTCCTCCAGGGATTCCTCCAGGAATTCCTCCAGGGATTCCTCCAGGAATTCCTCCAGGGATTCCTCCAGGAATTCCTCCAGGGATTCCTCCAGGAATTCCTCCAGGGATTCCTCCAGGAATTCCTCCAGGGATTCCTCCAGGAATTCCTCCAGGGATTCCTCCAGGAATTCCTCCAGGGATTCCTCCACGAATTCCTCCAGGGATTCCTCCAGGAATTCCTCCAGGGATTCCTCCTGGAATTCCTCTAGGGATTCCTCCAGGAATTCCTCCAGGGATTCCTCCAGGAATTCCTCCATGGATTCCTCCAGGAGTTCCTCCAGGAACTCCTCCAGGAATTCCTCCAGGGATTCCTCCAGGAATTCCTCCAGGGATTCCTCCAGGAATTCCTCCACGGATTCCTCCAGGAATTCCTCCAGGGATTCCTCCAGGAATTCCTCCAGGGATTCCTCCAGGAATTCCTCCAGGGATTCCTCCAGGAATTCCTCCAGGAATTCCTCCAGGGATTCCTCCAGGAATTCCTCCAGGGATTCCTCCAGGAATTTCTCCAGGGATTCCTCCAGGAATTCCTCCAGGGATTCCTCCAGGAATTCCTCCAGGGATTCCTCCAGGAATTCCTCCAGGGATTCCTCCAGGAATTCCTCCAGGGATTCCTCCAGGAATTCCTCCAAGGATTTCTCCAGGAATTCCTCCAAGGATTCCTCCAGGAATTCCTCCAGGGATTCCTCCAGGAATTCCTCCAGGAATTCCTCCAGGGATTCCTCCGGGGATTCCTCCAGGAATTCCTCCGGGGATTCCTCCAGAAATTCCTCCGGGGATTCCTCCAGGAATTCCTCCAGGGATTCCTCCAGGAATTCCTCCAGGGATTCCTCCAGGAATTCCTCCAGGGATTCCTCCAGGAATTCCTCCAGGGATTCCTCCAGGAATTCCTCCAGGGATTCCTCCAGGAATTCCTCCAGGGATTCCTCCAGGAATTCCTCCAGGGATTCCTCCAGGAATTCCTCCAGGGATTCCTCCAGGAATTCCTCCAGGGATTCCTCCAGGAATTCCTCCAGGGATTCCTCCAGGAATTCCTCCAGGGATTCCTCCAGGAATTCCTCCAGGGATTCCTCCAGGAATTCCTCCAGGGATTCCTCCAGGAATTCCTCCAGGGATTCCTCCAGGAATTCCTCCAGGGATTCCTCCAGGAATTCCTCCAGGGATTCCTCCAGGAATTCCTCCAGGGATTCCTCCAGGAATTCCTCCAGGGATTCCTCCAGGGATTCCTCCAGGGATTCCTCCAGGAATTCCTCCAGGGATTCCTCCAGGAATTCCTCCAGGGATTCCTCCAGGAATTCCTCCAGGGATTCCTCCAGGAATTCCTCCAGGGATTCCTCCAGGAATTCCTCCAGGGATTCCTCCAGGAATTCCTCCAGGGATTCCTCCAGGAATTCCTCCAGGGATTCCTCCAGGAATTCCTCCAGGGATTCCTCCAGGAATTCCTCCAGGGATTCCTCCAGGAATTCCTCCAGGGATTCCTCCAGGAATTCCTCCAGGGATTCCTCCAGGGATTCCTCCAGGAATTCCTCCAGGGATTCCTCCAGGGATTCCTCCAGGGATTCCTCCAGGAATTCCTCCAGGGATTCCTCCAGGGATTCCTCCAGGGATTCCTCCAGGAATTCCTCCAGGGATTCCTCCAGGGATTCCTCCAGGGATTCCTCCAGGGATTCCTCCAGGGATTCCTCCAGGGATTCCTCCAGGGATTCCTCCAGGGATTCCTCCAGGGATTCCTCCAGGGATTCCTCCAGGAATTCCTCCAGGGATTCCTCCAGGAATTCCTCCAGGGATTCCTCCAGGAATTCCTCCAGGGATTCCTCCAGGAATTCCTCCAGGGATTCCTCCAGGAATTCCTCCAGGGATTCCTCCAGGGATTCCTCCAGGAATTCCTCCAGGGATTCCTCCAGGAATTCCTCCAGGGATTCCTCCAGGAATTCCTCCAGGGATTCCTCCAGGAATTCCTCCAGGGATTCCTCCAGGAATTCCTCCAGGGATTCCTCCAGGAATTCCTCCAGGGATTCCTCCAGGAATTCCTCCAGGGATTCCTCCAGGAATTCCTCCAGGGATTCCTCCAGGAATTCCTCCAGGGATTCCTCCAGGAATTCCTCCAGGGATTCCTCCAGGAATTCCTCCAGGGATTCCTCCAGGAATTCCTCCAGGGATTCCTCCAGGAATTCCTCCAGGGATTCCTCCAGGAATTCCTCCAGGGATTCCTCCAGGAATTCCTCCAGGGATTCCTCCAGGAATTCCTCCAGGGATTCCTCCAGGAATTCCTCCAGGGCTTCCTCCAGGAATTCCTCCAGGGATTCCTCCAGGAATTCCTCCAGGGATTCCTCCAGGAATTCCTCCAGGGATTCCTCCAGGAATTCCTCCAGGGATTCCTCCAGGAATTCCTCCAGGGATTCCTCCAGGAATTCCTCCAGGGATTCCTCCAGGAATTCCTCCAGGGATTCCTCCAGGAATTCCTCCAGGGATTCCTCCAGGAATTCCTCCAGGGATTCCTCCAGGGATTCCTCCAGGAATTCCTCCAGGGATTCCTCCAGGAATTCCTCCAGGGATTTCTCCAGGGATTCTTCCAGGGATTCCTCCAGAAATTCCTCCAATTATTCCACCAGGGATTCCTCCAGGAATTCCTCCTGGGATTCCTTAAGGAAATCCTCCAGGGGTTCCTTCGAGAATTTCATCAGATATTCTTCCAGAAATTTCTCCAGGAATCAGGGATTGCTCCAAAAACTTCTCCAGGGATTCCTACAACAATAATGTCTCCGGGGATTCCTCATACAAATTCTCCAATGATTCCTCTAAAGATTTCTTCAGGAATTCATCTAGGAATTGCTTCAGGATTTTTCTAGGAATCCCTCGAGGGGTTTCTCTACTGGATTTCTGGACTACAGTTTAGGAGAGTCTGAATCTATCTGGCCAGGATGCTTGAAATTTGTATAATAATAAACACGTTGGAATTGATACGAACATGTTCTATAAGTTCTATTTATCACCAAAAATGTTGTAAATTTGATTTTTTCTACTTATAATTCATACGACAATCCAAACATTTCTCGAACAAATAAGCTTTTTTCTTTTGGAACTCACTGTATCCATTCCGAAGCACCTTCGAAAAAATCCACATTTTCTAACCAATAAATCTGTGTTTCTATCTTTTTTCTCATCTTTCTTTCCCGCAATCGCAATCTCAATCGCCTTGCACCACTGCAGATGGCAATTTATAGTGCGCTTATCGAACGGTGGCATTCCGATACAGACCGAGATCTATCTTCGTGATTGGAGCCTGAAGCACGAGCTCCGGAACCGGGCCATGATCTACGATGTTGGCGGAAGCGGGGCTGCGACAGGTGGTGGTAGTGGCGGAGCAAGCAGTACTGGGCCCAATAGCGCAAGCACCCGAAGTATTTCGCATGGAAGCAGTCACAGCAGTGGGAGAGGGTCGGATGTTGTCCGGGCGGAAGGCAGTGTGGATTGTGTAAGTTTGAAGATTGAATGTCAATTTGTTTTAGTTTTGTATATTTGAGGACAAGAAGGGATGAGTAAATCATAAAGATTTGTGCCGCGGGTTGCTGACTGGGAGAAATCTTACTGAAATTCAGAAGGAATTTCAAGTTGAATACTGAAGGGATTTCTGTAAGTAATGTGGGCGATTGTTTTATTTTTTAGCATACTTCATTGAGATATTTGTTCTTGGTAAACGACTGGAACTATGTTGATCGGATGAATTTGGCACTCTCAGTCTTGAAAATCAAACGATTTATTTAATTCTGCCCGACGTTTCGGCCATGGGATGTGGCCTTTTTCAAGGGAAAAACTATATTTAGAAAAGGGGGGGTTTGGTTGGTCACAATAAAACTTCTAAAGTTCTTAAACTAGTCTTACTTGGTCTATCGTTTTTGTCCTAAATTGTCTGGTTTTGTGGTTGTCGGTTGGTCATGATCTGGGCTTCTGAGGGTTAAATTAAATTAGTGGTCAACATACATAAACTTTTACTATTTTATCCTACTTTTGTGGTGATTTTGTGAGAACTTTTATCATTAACTTTGCACAGTACTACTACTTGATCCACCAACGACTGTTTCAAAATGGTGAAATTGATTGAGCTTTTTAGTCTAGTTCTTAACCCTATGTGTTGCTATTTTCATCGTTTTGTCTAGATCGTCTACTTTTAACATTTCTGATGGTGTGTAGTATTCCAGCGTAAGTGGTATTGAGGTTGTCTACGTCAGTTTTATAGTTTACTGTGTTAGTCTGATTTGAAATGTGACACATCTCCAATATCGGGAGATCTGAAGCTCTCCGTGTTTGATCTAGGATGGTTGTTTTGGTTAGGTCGAATTCATGATCGTGGTCAATGGTGTGTTTCATTAGTGCAGTCATTTCCTTAAGCCTACCTATCTCTTCGTTTGCATGTGTTGTGTTTACTTCTACAAGTCGTTTGTGTTTGTTGATGAGTGTTTAGTGTCCACTGAGTCTTGTTTTTAGTTGATTTTTTGTCATTCCTATGTATGTCGTTTCACAGTCTTTGCATGTTGTAAATAACATTGGATTGTTGTGTTTTAGGAATTGGATCTTTCACCTGTTTAAGGATATTTTTTGTTGTTTTTATGGTTGTGTATGCTAATCTAACCTGCGGATAATCTTTTTTCAGGCTGTGTGCGATGTTGCTAGTGAGTTAAAATATAGTTTTTTCCCTTGAAAAAGGCCACATCCCATGGCCGAAACGTCGAGCAGAATTAAATAAATCGTTTGATTTTCAAGACTGAGAGTGCCAAATTCATTCATTGAGATATTAATCATTTAACTTTAGATATATTGCAACGGAGATAATTGTAGGGGCGTGATATAGATAGTATTACTGTGGTTAATATTTCCTCAAATTTTCATCCACAGGGTGCATCTTTCGATGTTTGCTCAAGTCCCACCGATCCAGCCGTTCGCAGTCACTCGTCAGTGGAATCCGAAATCAGCATACGAATCCTCCGAACGCCTCACTGCAACCTTTCGGAACATCTCTCGGGATCGCTTAAAAATTGCAAAATACCTCCTGGGTCACCATCGTCGCCGTCACAGACGGCGTCCCGTGTGAAGTCGTCGTCATCCCGAGGAGGAGATGGTAAAACTACGGGGAAGCATAAAAAGTGGCCTAAATCGCGCCATAAGAGCAAAGGACCCACGCCTACAGTGACAGACTCATCGGCTTCGTCGGAGCTGGAACCTAGCTCGGGTGATTTGAGTCCCCTGTTGGTGTCCAACATACTGGATAAGCTATAACCTTAGGTAACAGCCAGTTGATGCAGAAAACGAAAAACGTGACTTTCAACAAAGGGTTTTACAAAGCCAAACAAGCCTAACCAGCTCATGATTAGCAACAATACCGAGCCTGGTCTAATCGCTTAATTTTCAAACGAAGAAACCATGTAAGTATTATTGATCAAATATTGTAAATTTGTTTCGATTACGAATCGGCCAAAAAAATGGTGCAATGTACAGTAACAGAAGTAAACTCAATCGATAATAAGTGATACATTTGGATAAGACTAACTTAGCGATAGTTATTTAAGTTGCTAGCCATAGGAATTCAGCCATGCAATGTACGATAGCTAACTGCTACGAAACTACCACAAAGAATAATGTTTGAGAGTGAGACATGCGACATAAGGTGTAAGAATACTATTAGAATAGTGTTTATTTTTTTAAAACCATACTGTAAAGATTTTCATGTGTATGATATGGGAGCGAAAGCAAACAACCTGGAACTAGACTAGAAAGTTAGGCTAAGCTCATGCGCCGATTCTACGGATTGTGGAAGCGGTAATTGCCAAGTGATAAATCATGACAAAAACATAAACTAAGCTAAAGTCCGCGGGAATGGAAACGATTGTAGAGCTAAATCTAAGACTGGTGAATAGACATTCAAATACATTTAATGGCGATGGGTTTTTCAAAAAGATGTGTGGGCAGGGCATTGGGGTGTGTCATTAATTATATGGAGCAATTTAAATTTTGTTAAATCTAGGCGGACCACTTTTTTAATTCTTCAATCACTTAACCTAATTTACAGCTCTATTGTCCACTAAGGCACTGCATGAGCTATTCCAATTGGAAGCTGTACTTACACACTAAGAAAAAGTCGCAGAATTCTGTGGAATACTTCACCGAATCTATACTGTAAACCGAGTTTCCACAGATCCTTCTGCGAAATACAAAGCTTTTAGATCCAACTGTCAAAACTTCAAAGAACATTCGGTGAAAGCAAACAAACACACTAAGAATAAATCACAGAATTCTGTGAAATTTCACCGAAATCTCAACAGCAGAATTTTCGGTGATCTGTTCGGTGAATTTTAATACACCGAACATACTGTAAAGAATAAAACTGCTCATCTGTTAAATTCACCGAATATTTCGGTGAAATATTTTACAGATTTTCTGTGGATTAGTGGTTTATTTGTGTGGGATTCGCCGAACTTTCGGTGATTTTTTCACAAATTTTCGATGTTTTTCTTTCAGTTTAATTTCTTCACGGTTCACCAAACTATTTTGTATATTTTACATTTTTTTCAATCAAAACTAAAATATTTTTTTTATTTGTTTAAAAATGTTTTATTTAATGTTCATGTTAATTGTTCAATGTTGATGTTCAAACGTACACAATTGTCAGCACTTAACTAGTTGTTTTTGCATGACCATTCGCGGTGTTGCAACGCGATTTCATATGCGGGTCCTTCTTGCGGCTTGCCCGAAAGAATCAACAGACTGCAAAAACAAACATTTGTTATTAATGTGTAATTAGTACTTACGGAAAATACCAACCAGTATCTCGTGTTGCTGTTGGAAATCGTCCAGTTTTTTAAGTTTTTGTTGTTTTTCTGCTGGTTTTTCACTAGATTCACCATCACGAGATAACAATAAAAACATATCACTTTTTGATAACCCGCATTTTGGACGACTACTGTTTTACAGAAATTCGGTAAAACTCACAGTATACGGTGAAAATGTTGATGTTCACCGAAACATATTGTGAAAATTTCACAGAACTTGGTAGTTTGATTGACTTCGCCGAATTTTCGGTGAAATTTTGACAGCTGGACTGGGAAACCATGAATTTCACAGAAAGATCTGTGAAAGCATATTTTACCGTTTAGATTCGGTGAAATCTTTCACAGAATTCTGCGATATATCCTTAGTGTGAAGTATACTTTGTACAGCGCCTAAATGTATTCTATTCTAATTGTACTATATCGAACTGGTTGCCGTTGCGCTGCTTTCACTGTCTACCTTATCATGGTAGAATGATGAGCACAAGGATGTTGATGTGTGACTGTTGGTTGTTCCTATGTCCAGTTCGATTGAGGGTTTATTATGGGTTGCAGTTCGCCGACGTCCAAGTATCCGGGCCCATTTGAGCCATGGCGGGCTCAGCAGAGGGTCAGTGTCAGCTGCTCTCAGGGGGAAAGGGCAACTGACGAAAGTGCCGGGGTTGGGATAGAACCCATGCTTATGAAGCAAACGTGTGACCAATTGCGCTACGGGCCACGGTACTGACAGACCACTTTTTCGAATCCATTTAAAATACAAAACAATGTTTAGGCCGACCGAGTTGACTACGGATTGTGTTTTACTATAGGGGTGGTGGGGGTAAAGTGGACAGGTGGGATGAAATGGACAGGGTACAGTTTCATGGCTTTTATTGTTTTTCAAAATGTTTCAACGATTGAAGCTTATGCCTAAGCATGAATCATTATATTTTTGCTGATCTTCCCGAGCAAAATGGAATAACAACAGCATAAGGAGCTGTGTTATTTGTGTAAAATAACTGAATAATAGAATCGATGATTTTTATGTTATTAACATAACACATTATGTTATAAACTTGTCTGTCATAAGCGGCAAAATAACAAATATAATAACAAAAAAATGTTCTTGGAAAACCATTTTAATAACTTGTTGTGTTAGTTTCAATAACAACTTAATAACAGTGAATTTGGAAAATATTTCAATAACAAATTTAGATATTAATATGTTATTGATAATAATCGGGAAGCAAAATTTGTTATGGTATCAAAATCGTAACTAAATAAATTTTGATACTTATTATTTAAAGTTATTCACTATGTCTCACAAACCCACCAATAACATGAGTATCAAATGATCGAAAAATACTATATTCATATTCAGAATCAGAATAAATTAATCATTTTTAAAGAATGTAAACAAAACTTCCAGAAATTTCTTTGAGAGTTCTTCCACGAAATCATTTACAGTTTTTCAAAGACTCCTCTAGAAATTCCTCCAGAATTATGAGCAGAATCCCTTCAAGGGTTTCTTCAGAATTTCCCGTCATTATTTGTCCCGAATTTCATCTTTAGATGTCTCTGAAAATTTCTTTGATAATTTATCCAGGAGTTTTTTCTGAAGAATTCTGTAGGAGTTTTTCAAAAGATTTTGCCAACAATAGATTGATTGTTGTGTACATTTTTATTGATTGCTATCAGTTGGCGCCAGCAGTGAAAATTGCATGCAAGAACTTTTATAGCATCTAGTTTCCAGCGCTGACAGCCCGGCGGCGACACCATCGCTTGTATTCAATGCATCGTCTGTGCTACTCTCGGTTGTCAACTTTCTAAAATTTTCACCTCAAGCTCACGGAAGCATGGTAGTTAAGAACTGTCAAATCGTATGGAAAAATCGCGAAAAACGTTAATTGTTAGAAAACGGGATAGTTTTGTTGAAAGTTAGTGAATAGAAATCAAGAATGGTTTGAAAAGGCAACGTTTTGTGTTTACCTCATGTTCCGGAACAGTTTCTTCACCGAGAAAATTTGATTTTACTACCACACAAAAAAGAGCCATCTGTGATATTTTTAGCTTGGAATGTCGATCTATTCTAATAATAGCTCAGAACAATTACTTTTGGAATTTCTAAGAAGATTGCGCCAGGAGTTCTTTTGAAGACTTGTCCAGGGTATCGAAGGCTTTCTCCAGAACTTCGAAGTGTTTTTTCGAATATTATTTAAGGAATTTTCAGAGGATTCGTTCAGAAATTTCCGTCTTAACTGTATACAAAAATGAAACAAAACAAAAGGACAGGTAATTATTATCGAATTGTTGCTTTGATTTCAAAACTTGTTACTGCTGTGCTATTGTTAATAAGTTCATCAATAGTACAACAATAACCAAACTTGTAGTTCAACAAAATATGTTATTGAAATGTACCTGATTGAATGTATATCAATTGCTAAATTATAACAAAATTAGATTGTTCAACAAAATTTGTTATTGAAAAGCTATGTCTTGATAATTAAATAATAACAAAACAAGATATAAAAACAGCTTATGTGATTTCGTAGTTATTGATTTGATATTTTCCTCTGCTCGGGTTGAACATTAAAATCAAATAAACCTCTTCAAGATGACAAAAATGTTAAAAATCACGTGAAAAATCGGAAAAATCTGCTCATAATTGCTAAGGTTTTCTCGTAAGTTATTTTCAAATTATTACAAGTTTTACACCCTCAACCAATAAAGTGCACGTAGAAGAATATATTCGACCGAAAAAAAAAAGTTTTGTAAAAAAAAAGTTTTGGAAATAATTTTAACAAAATCAGACCGTGAGGGTAAAATGGACAATCGGTTCAAATTTCACCAAAATTTCATATATTTTTTTTGCAAACTTCAGAATCATCAGCCGTCATACCCATCGTGAGATAATTGAAGTAAAAAGTTATAAAAAAATATTTTATATCAACAAAATATAATTTTCATCCAAAACAGTGCTTGCTTTTTACTCTATTTTTACAATAATTATTTAAGTGTGTTTCAAAGTTTGTATTAAAAGTTTGAAAACGACAAAATAAAGGTATCGTATGAAATTTGATAGTTTGTTTTCAAAAACATAGAAACAATATGCTGTTATATAACTTTTAACGACTTGTTCATTTTACCCCATCGATTGCCCATTTTACCCCCACAAATTTTTTTCACGCTATTTTGATGCACGATTTGGTGAAGAAAATAATAAAAGAAAACAATATTGTTTAAATGCAACCCCTTACAAGATTTCTAGAGTATATCATTACCTTCCATGTTACTCGGAAAAGCAGATGGATTTTGCCGCATTTCCGCGGGAAACGACCAAAATTCTTAGGTTGTCCACTTTACCCCCACCACCCCTACTATAATGCATGCAAACTAGAATGGTAAAACATACTGTGATCGTGGCTGAAGGCATAACTCTTACAGGGACTTCTTTTTTGTGTTCATGTGCTTAGACCTTCTGTTGATGCTTTCCGCTCTTAAAAAAGCAGTACAACCTTGATTGTCTTCACGAATTACAGCCACCTTGTACTACTTATTTGATCTTAATGGGCTACAACTCATAGCAGTGAATCTACACCAAATGAGGCAGTCTGGCATACACCGCAGGGCTATTGGGCATCTTCCGGAACAATGCCACTAAAGTTGTGGAGGCTCGTTTCAGGCATAATCAACGTGGTTACCGAATGTAAACTTTGTAACGTTTTGACGTTTTTATTCTATTTAAGTTAAATAAAGTTTGAATTCAGTTAGATAAAGTTGTTGCATTATTTGGATATTTTAGAATTTTATATTTTAATTTGTTTTTTTTTTTATTATTATTGTTATTTTTCATGATTATTTTAGTTTAATTTGTAGCTTTTGACGTTTTTATCTTTTTAAGCAAAATTACTAACGAATTCGATTATTTTTTGAATTCGTTGTTTAGTTTTGTGTGTTTGAGACGTGTTTGGAAGACTGCTCTTAGCTAGTCAACCAAAATATTTGCCGCTTAAGGAATTTTTGGTTAGCGTAAAGGCTTACGTAACTAATTTAGTATGTTTGCTTATCCTATGTTAGTATTAAATCTAGAATTAGTAAAAAAAATCAAAAAGGACTCACCCGTTGATCCGATTCTTGACACGGGAAACTCCAGATCCATCATCGCCGTTTTAGGATTCGTGGGAGGAAATTCTCCATCGTCAAATTATGTCGCGTACGTTTCTTCTGTCGTCTTCGTATTTTTACGAGCGGTTGATTACATTCCCTCGCGTTGCAGCGGTTTGATTCCCTCGTCGGCCAGTGGATCATCTGAAATCCGTTAGGACCAGGTACAGCACTGGCGTTCCATTTCACCATCCGAGTGTTATCAATTCTTTCGCGTTCCACTTCAAATTGAGTCCACATTACCGTCAAGTAGCTGCCGAAATCGTCGTGAAACCTGTAAACAGTAAACTTGAATTAGTTTCGTAAATAATTGTTTTTGTTTTCGGGTTAGTTTAGTTGTATTTTGGATTGGTTCAGAGTACCAATATTCGCAAGTATTGGTGCTCAGTGGGAAAACCGTATTTTCCACAAGTTAGTCATGGGGGTTTTCCCCAGACGACAACCCCTAATTAAAAGTCAATTATCGGTTCAGGAGTAAGAACTAAGTACGTTAGCGATGTTCACTATCGCTCCGTCGCGAAGAAATACGACTCGCCATCTTAAATCAATATCAAATTTTATTTTTACTTTACCTTTTTACCGTTTCTTTCTCGACGAAGTCCCGCGACGAACACCTGAAATACATGAAAAAGCAATTAATTCCATATTTAACATTAAAAAGTATGATATACTCCCCCGGTTTATCGAAGAAAATCCATTTTTTTTTTCGATTTTCGACCGCGATCGCGACGAGCACCACCGAATCACCGGTTTGGACCGTTGTTTTTGTTTTCATTTCCTTTTTTCGTTCTTTTTCGTCTCGCGGCGGTGACAGCGCAAATGTCAATCGCGTTGACAGTACGTTCGTTACAGTTGGTAGTAAAACTTGCATGCAAGATTTTATGCTGTCAGTTTACATTGGATGTTTACATAGAGCTGTTCGATATTTTTTGCAGATTCTGAGTTTTGTCAAATTAAGTTTGATGTTTGGAATTTTTTTCTGCTTACGTTTATGCAGCGTTCGATTGCAAATGAGTCAAACAGAGTTTTGATGTGCAATCAGCTGTGGTTTAGTTCCGTTACGTTAAGGAGAGTCAGGGAGGAGGTCAGACGCAATGGGCTGATGGACTCTGACGATCCGAGTTTAGACAGTTTGGTTTGCGAATGTGCCAACAAGAGTGTTGATGATGCAATCAGCTGTAGTTCCGTTACGTTAAGGAGAATCAGGGAGGAGGTCAGACGCAATGGGCTGATGGACTCTGATGATCCGAGTTTAAACAGTTAGATTTGCGAATGCGTCAACGAGGGTGTTGATGACGCAATCAGCTGTAGTTAAGATCACGGCTATGTAAGTTTTTTGACATTGTGTAGTTCCCATTGTGGTAATCGTTCAACGAGTAACGATTATGTAAGTTGTTAGACAGTGGAGAATTCCCTTTGTGGTAGTCGTGATCTAGTCTTCCGTGTTGTAAATTGCTCTATGACCATCAATGTAAACTGGACATAAGTTTTGTGTTTTACGTTACGTTTTGATTCAACTGAGTAGTTTCTTTCGAGTATTTTGTGAGTTATGAAAATTAGATCAGTTTCTCTGATCAAATTTTCATAAAACTGGGTGGTGTGATGTAACGTTTTGACGTTTTTATTCTATTTAAGTAAAATAAAGTTTGAATTCAGTTAGATAAAGTTGTTGCATTATTTGGATATTTTAGAATTTTATATTTTAATTTGTTTTTTTTTTTATTATTATTGTTATTTTTCATGATTATTTTAGTTTAATTTGTAGCTTTTGACGTTTTTATCTTTTTAAGTAAAATCCAATTGGAATTTCTTTAACTTTGAATTTGAACATTTGAGGATATCGTTCGTGTATGGTTTGTGTCCTGACTAAGTTATGTAACGCGTATATGAGTAAGTAACTAATAAGATATTTTGATGGCGCGGAATATTCTTCGCAGCCATCTGAAATTTGTTGGCGCAATTTTAGATAATAGGGAATCGCGCTACTTGGGCGGTGGCTTCTATATTCGTCTGTTTTCCACTATAACTCAGTCAATCTTGAACCAATTGACACAATTCTTGGAATGCGGTGAGATAGGTATAGTATCTACCCGTGTACAAAATTTCAAGTCAATCGGTTCAAAATTGACCGAGTTACAGTGGAAAACAGAAGAAAATAACAGACGAAGAAAACCACCGCCCAAGTAGCGCGATACCCTAGTCGAAGAATTGAATTGGATTTGTTTTAAGAGAAGAGGCATAGTTTCTTGTACGAAGCGCAACTTCGACTCTGCCATTTCGCTGCTAAATCGGCTGTAGAGCAGAAGTGCGCGGATTAAGACTTTGAAGTAAAGTTCAGTTTTTTAGTTTATTTCTTGAGTCGGTTTGTTTGAATAACTTTGAGTTACAAGGTAATTGATTAGTGAGTGTTTTTATTAGAAGTGAATTTAAACGTTTTTTTGTGTATTTTCCGTTCTTTTATTAGTTATAGTGGACTGAGGTCCGTTGAGATCCGCGTATTCCGTTCAATTTTGTTGTTTGTACCAATACGAAAAAAGGTAACTATGGTTAATTTATCGTGTGAATTTATATAATTAATGTGATTTCGCGTTGGATTTGCAGCGCGCTGCGCTTTTTTCGTACGGCTGGTTTTTGTGAATTTCGTTCGGCAACCGTCATCGCCGAATCGGGGCACTTTTGGTGGAGTGTACCGCCATTTCCGTCTGGATCTTCGCGACCCGTGTGCCCAGCAAAGGCCCGCCTCCAGTAGGCAGTCAAACGGAGGCGCGAGTGAAGTCGCTCTTTCATCTAGTAGCGAGGTTCTCCCGTCGGTCGCCAAAAGCCGAAGGTAAGGTCCCGTCCGTCAATCCCCGAGGACCGGAGTACGAGAGGCGATTCGCTGAAGCGTGTCGTCAATAGCACGCCGCGAATCCGATCCAAATCTGGAAAATAGAGAACGTACCATTCCCCGCTCGGTCATAGCAGGAATCGAAGTACGCGAAGCCGGGTCGCTGGGCTTTTGGTGCCTTTCTATCGACCGGAGGAGGATCCTCCCGGGTACAAGCGGCATCCGCCGTTTCCCTCTCGAGTAGAACAATCGGAAGCTTCCAACCAGCCGCCACTCCCTCCGCACCGGTAATTCGGCCATACTGCACACGGGTCCTTCGTCGTCGCTGCGCGCCAAATCGCAACACGGTCACGCCGGCAAACACCATTGCTGACCGCCATCTCCGAACGTCGAAGTCGTCGCCATCGTCGAGCTACGTCCCCCGTCACCGAGCATCGTATCGTCGAAAAACCTGCGCAGGTACGTGAGAGCTTTTGTACATGGCCATGTTTTGCTCTTTTCCATTCCGTATGAAAACCTTCCGTCCAACACGAATGAATTCCTAGAATAAATAGTAGAATGTTTGAAATTTCGTTTAGTTCCGTTACGTTTCACATCGCTTAATTGAATAAGCATACTCACTACCTTACGTTACGTTTTAGTCCCGTTACTTCGCTCGGATGAGTAAGAATTCCTTCGGTTTTCCCTAAGTATCTTTTAGCCTGTGAAAGAGTTGGAGTTAAATTTGCGTTCGAAGAAATTCTGCCGTTTACCAAGAACCGTTCAAAACCGTCCCTGAGTGAAATAGTCTCTTGCAAAGTCGGGCAAATCTCAACACGACCGGTGGTCTCTCTTTGAGAGTGGCGCTTAAGCCACCGTGCTTTAACCAAATCCTCAAGAATAGTTTACGAACGGTTACAACTTATCGCCGATCATCACCCCAAGCGCCTTCGAAGTGATAGTGCAATCGTCTACACTGATCATCGCTTACTGCTCAGACTTTCGGTTGTTCACACGACCATTCCAGTTTCTTGAAACTCATCTACTCCTTCACAACTGCAATCGAATGCGCAGCAGTCAATTCCACTTCTTCCATTGATTCACCGTAGATCTCCCGCGTAATGCCGTCAACGAAGCCGACGATTTCCACCTCGTCAAACATGACATTCTATAACACCAGACCCAGGGTGGAACCTTGCGGGACTCCTGAGGTTATGGGAAAGCACTTGCGATTCACCTCTGTGTCGTAAATAAGTACTTGATTCTGGTAGAAAATTCAGAAAATCTTGTAAAAGTACCCGGGTATCCCCAGACACATGAGCGCATCGTCAAAAACCGCCTCTTACACTGGAGCGCTATCTTGGCTGTCTTTGTAACCGACAAGGTAGCGTCTACGGTCGACCCCCCCTTCCGGAAGCTGAACTGGTTGCTAGAGAGACTATTAATACCCTCGGTGTGCCTCATAATTCTGTTGAGGATTTTTTTTCAAGAACCTTGCCTGTCGTGTTGATCTATAGCCGACTAATCTCCGGGTGGTTTCACCGCCTTTGGCAATAGAACCAAGCTCTGCCGTTTCCAAACCTCTGGGAAAACTCCCTCATTTAGGTATTTCTGCATGGTAGACCTGAACATCCCGGGAGCCTTCGAAATAGCTACTTTCAAGGCAAAGTTCAACACTCCGTCCGGACCTGGAGACTTACCTGCAATTTGGGACTTTTCTATCCCCGCAAGTTCCTCACCGGAGACCCTCTCCTCATCGCCAGCCCCAGTCCCCGGCTGTCCTACGAAAGGAGGCCAAGGACTAAGATCATGACGCGGAAAAAGCCCCTTGATGATCCCCTCCAAAATTTCTGGATAATGCACTGTAGGAGCCATTACACCTCTCGTCTTGGCCATCACGATCCTGAAGGCATCACCCCACGGATTCACATTGGCATTCTGACAGAGACAGGCCGTTTTGAATATCCTCCCAAGCAACACATACAACCAAAACTTACGCTGCCGTAACTCTTATATGACATGCGTGTTACTTGGGCTTATCTCCGTCTTCAACGCGGCTTTTGCAGCGGCGAACACCACCCGCCGTTCGTTTCGCTCTTCCTCAGATCGTGCTCGCTGCATCCTGCGCTTAGCCCGTAGGCAGGGATGCCATATATACAGATTTATCTGTATTATACAGATTTTTGAGCATCCATACAGATTGCGTTTGTATGGAATACAGATTTTTCATTTGTATAGGATACAGATTTTTGAACGAGTGATACAGAAATTCATCTGGCATCGCTGCCCGTAGGCAGGCGCGGCGCGGGTCCGCAATCGCTTGACTCCACCAGTATGCCGGTGGTCTCCCATTTCTAGGGTGAACTCGCCTAGTCATGGCCGCATCGCACGCACGCGAGAGCACCGCAACCAGCTCGTCGCCATCTAAACCATGTATGTTTCGCTCACGGCAGAGCGCCTCTCAAATACGCCTTTGTCGAAGTATGATGTCTTCTACCTGCGAAGGCTTGGCCTTGGCCTAGCCGCTTCTTCCTCTATCCGCTACCTGCTGTTGTTGTAGACGATACTGTAGCGAACCACAAGGTGGACGCTGAAAGTGTAGCTGTCGTCTACTTTCCTGTTCGAACTACTGGTTAGGCCAGGACCACAAAAAGTAACGTCAATAATCGACTCCTCACAGGTCCGACTATAGGTACTCTTGGTACCTGTGCATTACAGAAACTTTGTTATTGTCTTAAAACTTCTTGCTAAATAAATAAAACTGAACAAAGTTCATTCGTGCACAAATTTGGACTATCATCTCACTGAATTCTGACTTCACAGCGCATGGACTATTTTATTTTTTATTTATTTTTTGTCATGAGACAATTACAAAGGTGCGGTCATCCGGACGCGCTGTGGGCTGTTTTTTTTTATTGTCGCCATGAGACAATTACAAAGGTGCGGTCATCCGGACACGCTGTGGACTATTTTTTTTGTCGTTATGATACAATTACAAAGGTGCTGTCATCCGGACGCACTATGGACTATTTTTTGTCACCATGAGACAATTACAAAGGTGCGGTCATCCAGACGTGCTGTGGACTACTTTTTTATTGTCGTTATGAGATAATTACAATGGTGCGGTCATCCGGACGTGCTGTGGACTATTTTTTATGTCGCCGTAAGACAATTACAAAAGTGCAGTCATCAGGACGTGCTGTGAACTTTTTTTTTGTCGTCATGAGACAATAACAAACGTTCGATCGTCTGGACGCGCTGTGGACTGTTTTTATTATTGTCGCCATGAGACAAAATTGTCAAAAAAACAAATTTTACAAGGGTACGGTCATCCGGACGCGCTGTGGACTATTTTTTACTGTCATTATGAGACAGTTACAAAGGTGCGGTCTTCCGGATGCGCTGTGGACTATTTTTTTTTTGTCGTTATGAGACAATTACAAAGGTGCGGTCATCAGGACGCGCTGTGATTTTTTTTGTCGTCATGAGACAATTACAAAGGTGCGGCCATCCGGACGCGCTGTGGGCTGTTTTTTGTCGCTATGAGGCAATAACAAACGTGCGGTCATCCGGACGCGCCGTGGACTATTTTTTTTATTATTGTCGCTATGAGACAAAATTGTAAAATAATAAATTTTACAAAGGTACGGTCATCCGGACGCGCTGTGGACTATTTTTTATTGTCATTTTGAGAGAATTACAAAGGTGCGGTCATCCGGACGCGCTGTGGACTATTTTATTATTGTCGTTATGAGACAATAACAAAGGTGCGGTCATCCGGACGCGCTGTGGAATATTTTTTATTGTCGTTATGAGACAATAACAAAGGTGTGGTCATCAGGACGCGCTGTGGATTGTTTTATTTGTCGCCATGAGATAATTACAAAGAATGCACTGACTTTTCACTTCGACGTTCTTCGAATGATGACGACGACGCTGATGTGAATGATTGGCCATGCCTACTAGATCACTTGATGTGGCGTGCGTCGTTGCTGACTTCTTAATGTGTTATCATGAATCCACTATTTCATTCCTTACCGATCGCTTTCAGCAGCCGGTTGTGTTTACCGTGTCTCATCGCAGGCAAACCATTTCGTAGCCGGTGGAGTTTTTTCTCCACAAAGTGGTTTTTATATCGTGCGCTATTCCCACCGAGGACGAAAGTGATTTGCCTAAGGCGATTAACGCGATCGTCGTGAAGGAAGTCGACACTATACGTGTACGATTCCACCGGTAATTAAAAACCCACGCCACCGTTTGTGGGCAACAGATTTCATCGAGGGCGGCGCGGCGGCGAGTGCGACGAGAGGGACAAACATCAGCAACGCCAGCTTGTGTGCATCCGAGTCGTCATCACCGTGCTACCTACAGTACTGTATCAATAGATAAGTATTTTCGATATACGCTCTCGCCTCATTGTTCCCATTCCACAGTCTATCACGTGAACACGAGATAGCTGTCTGACTGCTATTCTATAGCAGTGGTTCCCAACCCACGTTCTGTGGAACAGTATAAAAACTTGTAAAAAGTTTTCAAAGTTATTTTTTTTTTTTGGTTTATTTCTTTTTCATTTTGTTCTCCCGTTTTTTAATTACTTTTGACACTGCATAGCGTGTGCGTCAAAGTAAACATAAATTGAATTTTATTTGAACTATCACATGGACGATCCGAATGGAGGCGGATCGCCTCCTAAAGATATTATTGCTCGGACGCGGTTTTACCAGCCATCTTCGCCTGGGCCTTGGGTTGTCTATTTCCGGCGCAAATGCAAACCTTTGAATGTGCTCTCAATCTCTCGAGAGCTGACGCGTAAGTATCCCGGGACTGTTATTCACCAAGTGAAACAGTCCAAGCTGCGTGTAACCGCACCTAGTTACAAAGCAGCAAACGAAATTGTCCAGCACGAGTTGTTCTCATGTGAATATGCCCTATACATAAATGCACGAGAAGTGGAGGTGGAGGGGAAGATCCTCGACGAAACGCTGACCTGCGATGACATCAAGACCGGTGTAGGCCGGTTCAATAATAGGTCGATCGCTGATGTGAGTATTCTTGATTGCAAACCTCTGCAAAAGGCATCCATGGAAGGTGACAAGAAAGTTTACTCACCGTCAGGGTTATTTCGAGTGACATTCCCAGGCTCCGTCCTCCCGGAATTTGTGGTAATTGATAATGCTTTTTACACAGTACGTCTTTTTAGACCGAAGGTATTTAATTGTACCAAATGCAAGCAGTTTGGTCACAGTGCTAGCTTTTGCGACAACAAGCCCCGTTGTGGCAAATGCAACCAAGCTCATCTCGACGAGTCTTGCACACAGGAAGCTGAAAAATGTAGCTACTGTGGTAAAGAACTTCACGACTTGCAAAAATGCCCGGCCTATAAAAAGCGTATTCAAAATGAGAGTCGCTCCATAATTAAGCGCTCCAAGAAGACATACGCGGAAATGGTGAAATCATCGAATCCGCCCGCTATAATGTCTGAGTCAGCTGTCCCAGTTGAAAATCCCTATCAGGAGTTGTCTTCCGATGATCAGGACGATGGCGAAACTGATGAGGGTGGATCCATTTCGGAGGTACACGCATCCGGAAAAAGGAAGTCACCATCTTCCCCGGGATTGCGCCGAAAGGTTTTCTTAAAGTCTTCCCTCAAAAGTTTGACAACTACCAAAGAAGGCGGAGGGAATTTAAAAACTCCGAAGAAGCAGGTCTCTGATGGTGCAGTTCCTTGCTGCAGCAAGGACCTAGAACCTCCGCCTCCAACTGTTAAGTATACTTCAAAAAGAAATACTCGACAAGGTGGCAAGAAAAAAGCCACAAAAGCTCCTCGAATTTCAGCAAAATCTATCAAGCCCAAACGAGGACTGTTCACTTTTAGGGCCCTTGTGGATCGCTTATATGATGCCCTCGGAATTTCCGACTCCTTCAGAGGCATACTAGACATTTTTCTCCAAGCAGTAGAAGAGTATCTTCGGAATTTGACACAATCATGGCCCCTCCTTGCTGCGATCATATCTTTTGATGGATAATTCATCAACCGAGGTTCAAGATATGATCACTGTACTACAGTGGAACTGTCATAGTTTAAAACCTAAATTAGACCTGTTTAAATTTTTGGTTCACAACTCTGATTGTGATATATTTGCACTTTGTGAAACATGGCTTTCTTCTGAAGACGAACTCAACTTCCACGACTTCAACATTATTCGCCAGGACCGAGATGACCATTACGGAGGAGTACTTTTGGGGATCAAAAAAAGTAACTCATTTTATAAAATTCCAATCCCAACTCATCCTGGCGTAGAAATCGTCGCTTGCCAAATAAACGTAAAGGGTAAAGATCTTTGCGTAGCTTCTGTTTACATTCCTCCAAGAATTTCAATTAATCGCCGTCATCTTTGGAATGCGATTTCTGCACTATCACATCCAGTTTTAATTCTGGGTGATATGAACGCACATGGTACAGCGTGGGGCGAACCATATGACGATAATAGAGCGGCCATTTTCTATGATTTGTGCGACGATTTCAATTTGAACATTTTAAATACAGGTGAAGTGACACGTATTGCATCTGACGGCAAAGAAAGTCGTCTTGACCTAACACTGGGATCAAGTTCACTATCACTCGATTGCTTGTGGAAGGTAATCGAGGATCCTCATGGTAGTGATCACTTGCCCATAATAACCACCATAAAGCATAATAGTGAAAGGTCAGACCAACCAATTCAGGTTCCTTTTGACCTCACAAGGAATATCGATTGGCAAAAATATGCAGAAGCGGTATCTTTTGGCATCGAATCAGTTAATCCCCTCCCACCTTTGGATGAATATCGATTCCTGTCAGAACTGATATACAAGAGTGCATTAGAATCACAAAAACGACGTGTTCCAAGTGCAACCTTCAAAAGAAGACCAGCCACACTAGGCTGGGATGATGATTGCACCCAGTTGTATCTTAAAAAATCTGATGCTTTCAAAGCTTTTCGTAGGCATGGTACTTCAGATCTTTATCAAGAGTATGCTAAGCTCGAAAAACAGCTGAAGAACCTGCTGAAAGCGAAAAAGCGTAGTTATTGGCGACACTTCATTGAGGGCCTCTCTAGAGAAACTTCAATGGCAACGCTTTGGAGAGTGGCTCGCAACATGCGAAACCGCTCTTCTTCTAATGAGAGTGACGAATACTCCAACCGTTGGATATTTAGCTTCGCGAAAAAGGTCTGCCCAGACTCAGTCCCAGCACAACCGATTTCTTGGGAAACATCCTCAAGAGACGGTTCTCTGGACAGACCCTTCACTATGCTGGAATTTTCTATGGCTCTTCTTTCATCAAACAATTCCGCTCCGGGACGCGATATGATCAAGTTCAATCTTCTTAAAAATCTCCCAGATATCGCGAAAAGACGATTACTGGACCTGTTCAACTCATTCATGGAGAACAACATCGTTCCGCCAGAATGGAGACAGGTCAAAGTAATAGCTATTCAAAAGCCTGGTAAACCAGCGTCTGATCATAATTCATACCGCCCAATTGCTATGTTATCATGTTTAAGGAAATTGTTAGAAAAAATGATCCTATCGCGACTCGACCATTGGGTTGAATCGAATAATTTGCTTTCAAATACACAGTTCGGGTTTCGAAAGGGCAAAGGAACAAACGATTGTTTAGCGTTGCTTTCAACAGATATTCAACTGGCCTTTGCGGAAAAGGAGCAACTGGCTTCAGTTTTCTTGGATATTAAGGGCGCCTTTGATTCAGTTTCCATAGGAATATTGTCAGAAAAACTGCACAATAGTGGACTTCCAGGAATTTTAAATAATTTCTTGTATAATTTGTTGTCAGAAAAACATATGAGCTTCAATCTCGGACAACTGACAACTTCCAGAATTAGCTACATGGGCCTACCCCAAGGCTCATGTTTAAGTCCCTTGCTTTATAATTTTTATGTGAAAGACATTGATAGCTGTCTGGAAGGACAATGCACGCTAAGACAACTTGCAGATGATGCTGTGGTTTCTCTAAAAGGCCCACATGCAGAAATGTTGCAAAGACCATTGCAAAGTTCCTTAAACAATCTGTCCATTTGGGCAAGAGATTTGGGGATCGAGTTTGCTCCGCAAAAAACTCAATTGGTTGTGTTTTCCAGAAAGCGGAACCCAGCCCAACTGAAACTCAATCTTTTGGGAATAGAAATCGACCAATCTTTGACTTCGAAATACCTTGGGGTCTGGTTTGATTCAAAAGGCACTTGGGGTACCCAAACTAAGTATTTGGTGCAAAAATGTCAACAAAGGATCAATTTTCTACGCACAATTACCGGAACATGGTGGGGTGCTCACCCGGAAGACCTCATAAAACTTTACAAAACGACGATTCTTTCTGTTATTGAGTATGGCTCTTTCTGCTTCCACTCAGCAGCAAACTGTCACCTAATAAAACTGGAACGAATTCAATACCGTTGTTTGCGTATTGCCCTCGGCTGTATGCACTCAACGCATAATGCGAGCCTAGAGGTCCTGGCAGGGGTGAAACCTCTCCAGAACCGCTTCTGGGAGCTCTCGCTAAGGTTACTTATCAAGTGTGGAGTGAGCAACACACTTGTTATTGGAAACTTCGAAGAAATGCTCAGTCTGAACACTCAGTCAAAATTCATGAGAATCTATCTTTTCTACATGTCATCTGATATAAGCCTCCCAGGTTATAATCCTCCTCGTGTACACTTCACCAATGACAGTTCCTCTGTTAAATACGATCTGTCCATGAAACAAGCTGTTCAGGGAATACCAGATCAACTTCGATGTATATCTATTCCTCGCATTTTTAACGAAAAGTACCAAAATGTCAATTCCTGGAAGAGATTTTTCACTGATGGGTCTCGCATAAATGGATCCACTGGTTTCGGTGTCTTCAATGAAAACTCCACCGCCTTCCGCAAACTTCAGGAACCTTGTTCGGTTTATGTTGCTGAGCTGGCAGCAATCAATTTCGCTTTGGGGATGATTTCAAACATGCCCGTAGACCATTTCTTCATCTTCTCGGATAGTCTTAGTTCTATTGAGGCACTCCGGTCGATGAAACCTGTAAAGCATTCATCTTACTTTCTTACAAAAATAAGGGAGCAGATGGGTGCACTGGTCGAAAGATCATACAAGATTACCTTTGTATGGGTCCCCTCACATTGCTCAATTTATGGCAATGAGAAGGCGGATTCTCTCGCAAAGGTGGGCGCACAGGAAGGTGAGATCTATGAAAGAAGAATTTCACACGATGAATTTTTCCATTTAGTTCGTCAGAGTTCTCTTCAAAGTTGGCAACGTGATTGGCGAGATGGCCAACTGGGACGGTGGTTACATTCTATTATTCCTAATGTTTCTTTGCGAGCGTGGCATTACGGTTTGGACGTAGGTCGAGACTTCATACGCGTGATGTCAAGACTCATGTCCAACCATTACTCGCTAGGCGCGCATTTGCATAGAATAAACCTCGCGCTCGACAAGCTTTGTACTAAATGCGGTTCCGGTTATGATGACATCGACCACGTAGTTTGGCAATGCCCGGATAATGACGCCTCCAGAGCGCTACTATTGGATACCCTTGAGGCCCGAGGTAGACAACCCTTTGTTCCAGTAAGAGATGTGTTGGGAACCCGCGATCTAATCTATATGCGGTCCATTTATGAGTTTCTTCGCATGTGTTGTATAAAGGTATAATCTTCTGTTTTTTTTTTTTCGCTTCAGTTTTTTTTCTTTGTGTGTGTCTTTTTTGTGTTATATGTTCCTGGCCATCCGGCAGACGAAAACCCGTGAGAAGCCCATGCCAACACCAGAGGCGACGCCAAAAGCCAAGATAACTCCCGGATGTGCTACAGAGAGCCCTGAAACCTTATCCTCACCATGCCTTTCCTTGAAATTTTGTGACCCGCTAACCTCGAGCAGCCACGAGTACCCTGGCCTCCTCCCAGTACTAACCTTGAGTACCTAAGAAAGACAGAAAATTGTATGTAACTGAATACAAAGAATGAATTTCGGCTCCGTAAAGCGTTACACGCGATTGAGCCATAAATAAATGAACTAGACAAAAAAAAAAAGAATCCACTATTACACAGCACCGCCATTTGCCAAGTCGATATCTAATATGGCCAGTGTCTTTAGTAGCATCTGATCCCGATGGTTCGTGAAACGGCTTGCCCATTCCACGGCTCAAGCATTGAAGTCACTCGCTATTACCACCGGCTCTCGCCCTGTCAGCTCGGTCGTCATACAGTCCAGAATCTGCGAGAACTGCTCGATTGACCACCATGGAGGTAAATAACAGCTACAGAAGAGATCCCCTTTACTTTGGCGACCACGAAGCCCTCATAGGTAGTAGACACAAACTTCTGCACGGGGTATTTACCCGTCGTCCATATCGCTGCCATTTTCCTGGTCCCATCCGAGACCCAGTAGCCGTTGTCGGTGGGTACTCAGTATGGGTCGGTTATGATGGCAATATCCGTCCCCCAATCAGAAACCGCCTGAAAAAGCAGTTGATGGGCTGCGTCCCAGTAGTTCAGGTTCAGCTGCGTTACCTGTACTGTGATATGTTCACTGCGGCTTTCATGAAGGCCGGGCATCTTGGACCACCCGTTGGATGCTTGTATTTCACGGATTTCCCGGTACCTCGTTTAGCCTTTTCACACGAGTCGCTTCTCGTGTGAGAGCCTTCACATCTCCCCTTTCGCCAAGGACCTCTTCCGCCAAACTTTTGTAGGCAGCGCTCTCGCGGTCCTTATCGCGCTTCAGCTCCAGGATCGATTCGCATCGCCTTCAAGACGTCCGAGTACTGTTCGGTCTTGATGATGAGCACGTCGCCTGGCTGGCGCCTGGCTGTGGTCCGACTTGTTGGCATTACTGCCGATCTTCGGGGTTAGTATCTTCGTAGGTTTGCGCGCACCGCCAGACGGCTCACCTGACTCACCTGACGGCTGCCTCACTTGCTTCTGAGAATGCTTATTACGAGCAGTCGCACCCACCACACCTTTTGGACTACCTGCGAAAGCGAAGGCCTCCGTCTGGGTAGACTTAGAAATCTTTACTTTCACCGGTTCCGCCGCTGCTACATGCTGCACGAGTCGCACGTGATCCTGCTTGGAATCGACCATCTTACTTACGAAGTCGCAACAGCGTCATGTTCAGGTCCTTTCTTATTTTGGACTCGGGCCCCGCTAAAATCAAAAGAGCAACAGTGCCCATGATGTACTACCAGCTAAGCATACAACTCTTGGCTGGCTTTCTTTGTTATCGACTGATCCGTAGAATTACGAGACTGAAACTTGTGAGGACCAGAGCTATGTTGATGTTGGACGTTCCAGGTTGTCGACTTTATACGTACGTGGTGGTCACAAGGTTTCCTACATATTCGATCACTCTTAAATTCTACTCAACTGTCTGTGACCCCTATTAAAAAACAGTTAATCGGAGAAATCCATTGCAATGACCCACCCCAATGTACATGCCATCCAACCAAAAAGACCGCGATCCGTTTGATTTTTACGTTGCAACCTTCATCACCGGTTTGTCGCGGTTTAATAACGTGAGAAGAAACATCATTACCTCGCATCTTGGGTAAACGTCACGTAGCGAACGAAAATGGAAGAAAATGCGGGAAAACTCTTCATCCATTTTGACACAAGCGTACCGAAACGAGTGGGACGTACCCGTCGTAATAACATCGGAAAACTTTTTTTTCCCTTCCTAGAAGAAGAAGTCCTGCTCCGGAGTGTATGAGAGGACGGCGCGCGCGCTGCTGAATGGTTTATTATGACCGGTCATAAAACCGGAGCAAAATGGCAAACATAAGGCAACGATTTACGATGTAATTAAGTTAATTTAGCCTAAACGCTGGAGATTTTACGCGTCTGTCAGCAGCGACGACGGGTGCTAGCTAGCCAGTTAGCACGAGAAACAGTTTGAGTCGGTGGAGTATTGACTGAGTCCCCGGATTGTGGCTAACCTCCATCGTCGTCGTCGTCGTCGTCGGGCGGTGGTGGGGCAAATGAGATAATGAGAGCAAACAGCTGACCAGCAGCAAAAATGGCTGATAAAAGGTTCCGCATGGATTGGATTTACTGGTTATGGCTACCACCACACCACACCGCTGGCTGCCCACGTCATCTGCCGGGTAACTAGATCATCAGAATTGGAGGGCGAAGGAAATTACCCGTTTCGTGTTCTAGTGTATAATTTACGATCGTGCGTGTTCGATACGGCCAATTTTTCGGTCGTGAAAGGAAAGTTTGGATCTTGATAAGGGTGAGTTGGAGACGTTGTATGAGGATTTGTTCTGAAGGTGCCGTAATCATTGTTTTGATGGAGTAACAAATTTGAAGACGACCGTGTTTGCTCTCACAGGAAATAAGTGATTGGAAGCTCAGGTCAATAAAAAGGCTTTTAGCGGGATCGGCATTAACTAAGGCTTGTTGTTCATTGCTCGTCTAAATCCTTGCGAAGCAGCTTAGTTATTATGCAAATTTATTTTTAAACTTATAACAATATTTTATTTAATTACCTTCTTCTTCTTTATGGCAGTATGGCTCGATGTTCTCACTGGAGCTTGGCCTGCCTATCTTCAACTCAGTGTTCTTAGAGCATTTCCACAGTTATTATTTGAAGGGATTTCTTTGCTTGCAATTGAATGAATTTGTATCTTGAGAGGCAAGGACAATGATACACTATGCCCAGGGAGTCGAGAAAATTTTCCCGACTAGGACGGGAATCGAACCCATCGTCTCCGAATTGGCGATCCATAGCCTTAATCACCAGGCTAACTGGAGACCCCATTCAATTAATTATATTCAAATCTATTCACATTCAAATTTCCTTAAGAATACTTTTTTGATGAGGAATGAACCTGGTGTAATGGTGGTGTGAGCGAATGCTTTCACGTCAAGGACCTGGGATTGAATTCTACTCCCGACAAACTAGCAAAATGCGAGTTCTCCCTTCAAAAGGAAAGTAAAGCGCGGGTCCCGAGATGAACTAGTCTAAGTTTAAACATCTCGACAAATAAAACATGACATGAAACCAAGAATGTCGAAAATTCAATCGACTCATAAAACTATATAGGCGATCGAATAAACAAAAAGAAAATAATTGGTCACCTTCTTAGATTATTTTAAAAATCATCCTTTTCAAACCATGCCACCGGTGTTGATGGAAAGTGCATTAATGATGCCATGAGCTTTAAAAAATCATCATCCTCATGCGTTTCAATATTGTCGCTCTAGTGACCACTTTGCTGAAGATCCCCTCCTAGACAAATAGCACACAACTTATCCATGCGGAGGCAGCTTACATGGCCATGGGTAGGTGTAGGTATGCATCAATTTTGTGACAACGATATTGCCACCCATCCATCCATTCATCTCACTCGAGACAAGGACATGCACTCAACGCTGAAGGGTTTCTTGAAGAGAACGCATTCACCCCCATCACCCGGTTCACATTTACTTATAGTAGGCAGTATGAAAGCCAAGTGATCCCTCCATAATCTTCGCGGTGTGTTTTACCAACACACCATTCATCAACGTGCGTTCAAGGACGTTCCGTTCCCTGTTTTAAAGATTCCTTTGATAGGTTGTGTTCTTATGAGGGTTTCTATGCCAAGCAATTCTAGCACAGATCTAGTAAGCATTGGCAGAGAATAAGGATTCTCTCGAAGGGGTGACTGGGGAGTGCCATCCAAAACGAATGACTAAGGGTCTGTTCCAATTGGCGAACTAAAATTATTATTTACTTAAATTTGACAATTTGACAATTAAATTTAACAGTTACATACATACATTTATTTGTTCAACATCACATTTAAAGGGGCTGTCCATAAACCACGTGGTCATTTTTTGGGAGATTCCGAAACACCCCACAGGGAGGGGGGCCTGCGTGGCTTTCTGTTCATAAAAAAAATTGTATGGACCGTGGTCTTTGCCCTAACCCCCACAATCATGACCACCTGGTTTATGGATGGCCCCTAAGACAAGATAATCAACAATAGTACGCCACAATACTCGGTTTGTGGCTGCCGCTCTCCATCCTCGGTCGCGCCCAATGCTCGCCAAGTCACGCTCCATCTGGTCCGCCCATCGTGCTTTCTGCGATCCAAGCCTTCTTGTGCCAACCGGATCAGTTGCAAACACCAGCTTTGCAGGGTTGTTGTCCGGCATTCTTGCAACATTCTCTGCCCATCGTATCCTTCCGGCTTTGGCCACCTTCTGGATGCTGGGCTCGCCGTAAAGTGCAGCGAGCTCGTGGTTCATCCTTCTCCGCCACACACCGTTCTCCTGTACACCGCCGAAGATCGTCCTTAGCACGCGTCACTCGAAAACAAAAGTAGACATGAGAGTCCATCACCTTGTCGCAGTCCCCGGGGAGATTCGAATAAACTGGATAGTTCACCCTTAAGCCCTTAAGGGCTTACGTAGTTTTGCACACCGTACATCGTTGCTTCAATTAGTCTAGTCAGCTTCCCAGGAAACTCGTTTTCGTCTATGATTCTCCATAGCTCAGCGGGGTCGATACTGTCGTATGTCGGTTTGGAAGTCGATGAATAGATGATGCGTTGGGACCTGGTATTCACGGCATTTCTGAAGGATTTACCGTACGGTGAAGATCTGGTCCGTTTTGGACCGGCTGTCGATGAAGCCGGCTTGATAACTTCCCACGAATTCATTCGTTTTAGGTGATAGACGACGGAAGATGATCTGGGATAGCACTTTGTAGGCAGCATTCAATATAGGGATCGCTCTGAAGTTCTCACATTCCAAATGGTCGCCTTTCTTGTGAATGGGGCAGATCATCACTTCCTTCCACTCCTCCGGTAGCTTTTCGGTTTCCCAGATCCTGACTATCAGCCAGTGCGACAGGCGGCCAACTTTTCTGGGCCCATCTTGATGAGTTCAGCTGCGATACCATCCTTACCAGCTGCTTTGTTGCTTTTGAGCTGATGAATGACATCGTTAACTTCCCTCAGCGTAAGAGTTGGTTCATTTCCGTCCTCCGCTGCACTGGCGTCGTTTCCTCCGTTGCCGTAGGCTACCGTGCCTACGTTCTCCACGCCGTTCAGGTGCTGATCGAAGTGCTGCTTCCACTTTTTGATCACCTTATGTCCGTCCGTCAAGAGGCCTCCATCCTTATCCCTGCACATTTCGGCTCGCGGCAAGAAGCCGTTGCGGGATGCGTTGAGCTTCTGGTAGAACTTCAGTGTTTCTTAGGAACGACACAGCAGTTCCATGTCTTCGCGCTCCGCTTCTTCCAGGCGGCGCTTTTTCTCCCGAAATAGGCGGGTCTGCTTTTCCGCTTCTGTTTGTAACGTTCCACGTTCTGTCGGGTCCCTTGCTGCAGCATTACCGACCGTTTTGCACTCTTCGTCGAACCATTCGTGCCATCGATTCCGGTCCACGTATCCGATTGTGCCCTCGGCAGCGTCGTTGGTGACTGTTTTCACTGTACTCCAGTAGTCTTCTAGAGCTTGCCCTCGTCTGGCAAGCCAGCCTCCAGATTCTGCGCGTATGCTGAAGCGACATTCGGTTGTTTCAGTCGTTCTAGGTTGTACCGTGGCGGTCGCCGGTACCGTACATTGTTGATGACGGAGAGTTTTGGGCGCAGTTTGACCATCACCAGATAGTGGTCGAAGTCGATGTTGGCGCCATGATAGATCCTGACGTCGATAATGTCGGAGAAGTGCCGTCCGTCAATCAGAACGTGGTCGATTTGAGATTCCGTCTGCTGTGGTGATTAGGGATGTAGTACCGGTAGTACCGGCACGGTGTGTCTGGTAGAACAAATTTATTACAAAAAAATGGGCATCGCTAATTTTTACGCTACGTGAAAGTTGACGCTACCAGCTTTCATTCAAGCCCAACATCGAAATATTCCATCGGGGGAACTTTTTCATAAAAAAATTGGGTATGTTTGTTAAGTAGAAATAGGGATTAATTTGGAACCGTGCATTTTGTATGGGGAAAAACAGTATTCTGAAAAAGTTGTTCGGGATCCCTCGGTGGATTTTTCTGGGGAACACGTTAAATGAAAGCTAGAAGTCCATATTTTCGAAAAACGGCGGATTTGGCGATGCCTATTTTTTTGTGATAAACCTTCACCATATGCACGCCGTGCCGGTACTGAAAATACCGGTATTACCGACCAATTTTTGGTACCGAAATACCGGTACTGACTGAGCCTTAGTACCGGTACTTTCGGTACCGTGAAATCTCTTCCGAAATGTTGGAACCCGGTATTTTTTTTTCTTTTTTAATCCGATCATTAGTATAGCCGATATGCAATGGAAACTCGACTAGAAGTTTATAACAAAAATGTAACATCTTTCTAACAATATGTTACACACTTGACATAATTTTCTAGTCGGGAATAAACGAAAACATTTATTTAAAACCAAGTGTAACAAACAAACATTTCATATATGCAAAACGTTTCTGCAAATAGATTTATTAGCTTAAACTAAAACTTGTTAGATTAGGGTTTTTTGTTATTTCTTCAGTCTTTAAAATCCATTGAAAGCATCATCAAGGAAAAATTAGTTAAATCTTCTTCTGTCTTCACCTTGTAACTGTCTATCTGAATTTAGTATATCAAAGGGTGTTCTTGTTTCATTTTAGACTCATCAAGATACTGCCTATGGAACTGCGTAGAAGCTAAACAAAAGCTACAAAAACAGTTTCATACAACTCATTTCTTTTCATCACTTTTATTTGATATTTTTGTTAAATTAGGTATTTACTGGTTAGCTTCAATGTCATCCCTGAAAACCGGGATTAACATTTTCCTGGTAAATTGAAGATTTTCTGTGCAAAATAGATGATTCTTCATTTTAGTGGAAAATTTCTCAGTACCGGTATTTTACCGGTACTACCGGTACTGTCAACCCCAGTACCGAAATACCGGTACTCACCAAAAGTGGTCGGTACTGCGACCCTTAGTGGTGATCTCCAGGTGTAACGATAAGGGAGGCTGTGTTAGAAAAAGGTGCTACGTATGGCCATATTTTTGGAGGCGGCGAAATCAATGAGTCGTAGGCCGTTTTCGTTCGTCTGCTGGTTGACGCTGAACTTACCAATCGTCGGTCTGAATTCGTCCTCCTGGCCTGCCTAAGCGTTCAAATCTCCTATGATGATCTTGACGTCGTGGCTTGGGCTGCGCGTAAAATGCGTCCTTGTCATCATCAGTGCTTCCGGAGTGTGAGCTGTGCACGTTTATTATGCTGAAGTTGAAGAATCGGCCTTTGATCCTCGATCTGCCCATTCTTTCGTGGATCGGTCACCAACCAATCACGCGCTTCTGCATATCACCCATCACGATGAAAGCTCATTATGTAAGTCATAAATGGTCAAAATTTCATTGCATTCAGTTCATTGAATCCGGAGATATTGCACTCAAAGTTGGTTATCGGATAAATATACCTTTTTCTAGAATCTTTATAACTTCGTGCAGAATAGCCCGATCTTTTCCAAATGTTGTCCACTGACACACAACTAGTTGATCCACTTACAGTAAATGATTGAGAATATTTGATGCACTTTTCGAAAAGTTACAGCTATTTGAATATTTTTTGAGAAGGGAAAATTTTGCCTGTCCCGATCATTTTGTCTATCCCCTGTATGAGATGCATTCGTAAATAAGAGAGAGAATTAGATAGAAAGCTATACAAAGTAGGAAGGACGAGCCAAGCCATCCCCGGAATCCTGGACCCTTTGCATATAAATCTGAAGCGGTAGCCACTAGATCACCATTTTTTTATTTACTATGAGAACAAATATTCCATATCCTCCAATCTCCAAATGCATTTGATCTTTTGAAAGCATGGCAGATGTTCGATACATCTCAAGTTACGCCATAAATGACAAGCAGGGCCAGGCAAATGATGGAGCATCAGTGCAATCAGTTACGATTGTTCTTAAAGATTCACATTTCATTTCAACAGTCATCTGAAATTCATAACATTGTTCCGAAAGCTTGTTGAAATGACGAAACAAAGCGTGTCTGTTCCATCATCATCAGCTCTCATTCATCACATTTGCCCCGCTCGAATGACCACTCAAGCCGAACAAAGGACACTCCAACCTTCGGACGGTGGACAATGAAGTACGTGTTAAAAATTTATTTGATTGGCAGCCGCAAATTTTAATAAAAGTGACAAGTGAAACGAGAAAAAAAAAATCTCATCTGCCAAATATGGTCATCGAGAGTAAAAATAAACGAACTGTAAATATATTCTGTCAAAAAACGAACAAAACATCGCCCGCGCGAATATGTTCGCCGTCAACGCACGGGGAGAACAATGAAAAACAGTACCGAATTTATTGATGCAACAAAAAAAGAACAGCGAGAGTCCTAATTGTAAATTTGAAGCGTTGAAAACCAAACCACATGTAGATATAGGGGATAAAATGAAAAAAAAAAAAAACAAAAACGCGAAAGAGCCCATGAGTGAGTGAGTGCGAGTGAGCACGGCGCAGTAAGATTAAAGTTAAATAAATTATTTTTATTACGAAACAGCAACATTTAACTGAACCGACAAAGGAAAAATAACCAACACAATACAATACAGCAATCGGCGGTCAAGGGTTGAGGGCCTACAAAGGGCGACGACGGTACGCAAAACATAACCCCATTGCGATTGCTCGAGCCCATTGAATGGTGGGTGACTGGCAGTAGGACGAGAGAAAATGTGTATTGATTTTGATAAGAAACACAACCAAACAAATACACAGACACACACGAACACGAAACGAGCCAAGTGTATGGAAGCAAAAAATGAAACAATAACAGTATAGGAACTTTTTTAAAAATAAAGTGCGAAAAACTCGATGCAGAAAAAAGTAACCAGGAAATGTGTTTTCATGTTGATGTGGTTGATGATGACTGCACCACACACTGTGTGTGAGCCCTTATTCCCCATCCATCAAGCTGTCAGCAACAACAATAACAGCCTCAACGATACGCGGCGCATGGCCTTTGAATAATATGTGAATGATTCATCTGTTTTTTTCCCTGGTTTTTATTTCTGATCCATGCGTTACATTGTGGTTAAGTGCTTATGACCGTCCTTTTGATGTTTTCAGTATGGAAAGCTACTGCCGAAATGTGCCTGAGTACTTCGTGGGGATTGTATTTATCCTGTGGGCTTTCAAGCTATCAAAAAGCGATAAAATTCTCGTTACTCAATAAATAAAAAAGTTTCGTCAACACATTTTAATGTTGTACAACAAGGACAATGTCAAAGGTCACAAAGATATTTGAAAAACATCCGATATTATTTTACAAGTGTAATCACTATTCGAATCATTCCCATGAGTTTATTGAATGAAATAGATTCATTTAAAGTTTCGTTTCTAGATGACACATCTCAATGAAAAGAAACTCAAATCAAATTGGTATGATCGATATAAGAAGAAACATATTTAGACTCGTCTTTTTTTTTGAGCGCATTTTAGTAGGTCGGCTCCAAAAGTACGTTCTGCTCCTTTTGGGAACTTTATGCCATTTTCTAGAGTGTAGCTGGAAAGGCAACTGCTGTGAGGTCTCAAACCAGCTCCAAATGTATGGCCTTTTTGCTGAAGTGTACAAAAACGGCGATATAAGCCGTATGCGCTGTTGAAAGACGGTAGGGGAAAGTGGGGTAAGATGACATTTTTCAAACTTTCTACGTTTTCAATGATAAACAGAAACAGAACAGGAATTCATCCAGGGTTTCTTCCAAGGATTCTTTCAAAGACCCATCCAACAATTATTTCAGGAGTTCCTCCTGGAATACTTCCAGAATTCCTCGAAGAACTCTTCTAGGGAATTCTCCTGGAATTCCTCCAGGGTTTCCTCTTCAAATTTTTCAAACGATTCCTCCAGGAATTTGTCCAAACATTCATCCAGGATTTCCTCCAGAGATTCCTCCAGGAATTGCTTCAGGAATTCCTCCAGGGATTTTTAAAGAACTTCTTCAGGGATCCCTCAGGTATCGGTCCAGAAATTTCTCTAGGATTTCATCGAATGTTTTTTTCAGAAATTTCTTTAGGGATTCCTCCCGGAATTACTCTATGGAATCTTCCAGAACTTTCTCCGGGAATTCATCCTGAGATTCCACCGGGTATTCATCTAGGAGTGTCTTAAGGGATTTTCATGAATTCCTCCTTGCTTCAGGAGCTTTTCAAAGAATTCCTTCAGGGATCCCTCCAGAAACTTCTCCTACAATTCCTTTAAGGATTCCTCTAGAAATTCCCCCGAGAATTCCTCCTGAGATTCCTTCAAGGATTCATCTAGATTCTCGAAATTTTTCCGAGGATTCCCCGAGGAATCCTTTCAAAATTGTCTCCAAGGATTTCTCCAGGAATTCATCAAGAAATTCCTCTAGGAATTGTTCCAACAATTTCTTTAGGTATTCCTCCCAGATTTCCTCTAGAGATTACTCCAGGAATTCTTCCAGGATTTTCTCCAGGGATACCTTCAGGAAATTCTACAGTTAGTCTTTCAAAATATCCTGCAGCAGAGGTTCCCAAACTTTTTGCTATCGCGGCGCCCTTTGACATTTTCGAAAATGTCGCGGCGCACCAAAGTTTGCAACAAAGTTTTATTTTAATTTTGGGCAACTTTCACTTTACAGTGTGCAGGACAAAATCGTGAAACACTTCTCTAATATCCTGTTTTCAGAAATCAATATTTGGAAAACGAACTATTTTTTAAATTAATTTCTCAAAGATAGTTTAAATATTTGTAAGATTTCAAAAATCATGTTAATTTCATCATAGAAGTTTTAAACATAAGAAGAAACTCTGATGTAAAGGTAAAACAAGCTGCTGAATTTCAACAATTCAGAAAAGAATTCTAATGCGTTTGCAATAATTAAAGAACTCTTTGAATGAAAATGACTACACAGAACTTGACTTTAGCTTTAACTTTTTGCGGAAATTGCAAAGCAACACTTTTATTTATTTTGGAAAATTTCGGCAAACTGGGACACATGAAGAGATTGTTAAGACCTGCCAGGTAGGCTTTGATTGAATTTATTTTCATAAATTTCAACTTAACCCTTTGGGCCTGGATTGGCCATATAACCCCATTGATGAAACCGAGCATAACAAACTTATTCGAGTTCAGCGAGGCAGCGGCAGTACTGATGAAACAGTCCGGTTCAAAAAGGTCAAAGCTAGCTCTTCACACTACCAGATCGGCAAACCTGCATCCCGCTAAGCTATTCCGAAGACCTTGTAATTATTCTGGAAAGAACGTAAATAATGTTCTTGAAATTAAAATCTTTGGACAAGTTATAGTGAAATGAAAAGCTGGGCTGAAGCTTAAGAGTTCCAAAAACAATTTCAAAAACATGAAATTTTAAAATGTGGTTTTAATTGATATGTTTAAAAAAGTATACCAGAAATCCTATGGAACAATCGAAGAGTCAGGAAAGATGTAAAACAATGCGAGCGACACTAGTTTTACTAATAAGATAAAAAAAATAAAGGTGTTCCGCAAAACAAATAAAGAGTTTGTTTTTTTTTTGTTTTGTCACAAAAGCCAAAATTCTGCGGCACACTTGGGAAAGGTTCGCGGCGCACCAGGGCGCCGCGGCGCACAGTTTGGGAAGCACTGTCCTGCAGGAATTCCTCCAAGTATTCCTAGAGTACGTAGATGCTATCGACTGCTTCGAATTCACAGGGGATTTTTCGGCTTTCAGTCTGTAAGCGATTGAAACGAAAATATCTTTCTTACGCCCATTGAAACGTCGGGCGTAAGAAAGATATTTTCGTTTCAATCGCTTACAGACTGAAAGCCGAAAAATCCCCTGTGAGTATTCCTAGAGGGACTTCTCCAAGAATTCCTCCAGGGATTCCTCTACGCACAAGTAACATTTTAAGTGTTGTTCAGCTCCTAGTTCAGCTCTATAAGAGATCTTCATGACCAATTTTTAAAAAAAACTTGCAATAAAACTGATTTATACATCAAAACCTCTTGACAACCTCTTTAAGAGCATCTTCCGGCTAAATGAACCACTCTCGGAGAGGTTTTGCAAACCGTATTAAGAGTAGAAATAAAACTGTTTTAAAACCTAGTTGAAAAAAATTCCGTACTCGAAAAAAGGTTATGATGAATGATGATGTTTTTTTTTCAACAAAAAATATGACAGCTCAAGATGCAGAGAAGCTTCTTCGATGGCACCTAAAGTTTAGGAGCATATCATTCGGAAGCGATCATTTCAAAGTAATATTTCAGTAGTTTTTGTGTTGGTAGGCTTATGCGCATTCAATTTTAAATAATTCTCTTCGAAAATGGTGAATATTATCATCTTGGAATGAAATAAATCAATTTGCTAATTTAGTTAAACTATCTCGAATCACAAGAAAACTCAGCTGAGAGAGTTAATTTATGTGAGCATGTTATGGAAATGGCGGCAAACTATCAATTAATTGCTTATTTGAGCTAAATTAACTATTTTCCATTCACGTCAGATAATTTTTCAATATGGCGACGACCACAATTAGACGAAAGCAAGTTTACTTTTATGATGACCGCAATAAACCTAGCAGTGTCGTAGTTTCTACTTCTCCACCAACAGATGTCGTTACAAACCAAAGGATCGCCATCTGTTGAGAGTTTGCACAGTTTTATTGCGGTAATAATGAATGCCAGATGGTTTACTCTTAAAATCTGGCTTTATGGATGTCTTCAAGTGTACTATAAAACATTTAATCTAAGGTTTTCATAAAAGAAGTCATAAAACTGTGGGTTTTAATTATTGCTGTAACAAACCCATAATAAAAATCAAACAAAACCAATCGGCAATGGAATTGTTACTTGGGCGGTCTCCTCCTTAAAATCCTCCCTCAGGAATTCCTCCTGAAATTTCTCCAAGATTTTTTCCAGAAATTGTTCCGGGAACTCTCCCATGGATTCTCTGGCTATTCCTTCAGGAATTCTCGGGAACTCTTTAAAAAATTATTCTGGCGTTCCTACAGAAATTTCAGGATTTTTTTCATCATCTTTTCCAGGGATGCCGCACTCAAGAATATCTCCTGGATTACCTGAAGATTTCGAGGAACTCTTCCAGCGATTAGTATTGGAATTCTTCAAGATAGTTTTAGATGAAAGTGTACAGGAACCAGGAATTATCTCCAAAAAATCTTCTAGGATTTGTGGATCACAGATTTGTTCAGGAATCCATCCTTGTTTTTTTTTTTCAAGAATATCCCCTGCAGCTCCTGCAAAGGAATTCCTTCAGAAATTCGTCCTGCGATTCTTTCAGAAATATATCCTGATATTCTTTTTTTACTTCAAGAGACCCGTCAAGAAGTTATTCATAGATTTTTTTAGGAACTCTTTTAGAAATTCCGCTGAGAGTTTTTCCAGGGGTGTTTTGAAGGTGTTCCTTTTGAAAGCCGTTCAGACATTCTTCCAAAAATTTATCAAGGGAATCCTTCAGAAATTCCCTAGAAAATGATTCAAGGGTTTCCTCCAACGATTGTTTTAGGATTTCTTCAGGAATTTTATCGGAGATCGCCTTCCGAATAGTGTAAGGATTGCTTCGGAAATTTCTTTTGGAATTTCTCTAAGAAGTTTCCTAATAAGGGATTCCTTTAGGAATCCCTCCAGCATTTTCTTCAGGAGTTTATTCAGGGATTCCATCAGGAATTCTTACAATAAGTTCTACAGCGCAGGTTTTGTTTGTGCAGAAGTAATTGTGACTTAATTTGAAAACAACAAATAAGGTCTAACATGCCAGAAGCGCTTCCAGACACTTCTTCGGAGAATTCATCTAGGGAAGACTCCTTCGGAATTCTTCCAGGGCTTCCTCCGGAAATTTCTGTAGAATACGCAACATGAATTTCTCTTAGGGGCTGTCCATAAACCACGTGGTTATGAGGGGGGGGGGGGGGGGGGGGGGTTCGGCCAATGACCCTTTTGTATGGACAAATAAAAAAATTTGTATGGACTAATGACCACGCGGTGGGGGGGGGGGTTGAAAAGTCCCAAAAAACTGACCACGTGGTTTATGGACAGCCCCTTAGAGTTCTTTCTTCAATTCCTCCAGACATTTCTTTCTGAATACTTTCCAGCAGTTTTTTTTTTCAGGAATTCCTCCAGGTGAATTCCAGATTTTTTCCAACAACTGAATTATTTGAGAGTTCTCAAGAAATACCTCCCGAAAATTATTCAAGAATTTCAAGGGATTCTTACAGGGATACCTTGTGGGTTTCCTCCAGTGATGGCTTTCACGAGAGTAACTTCAAGAACTCTTCCAAGGATCCTTCCGGGTATACATCAAATGACATTTCTACAGAACTATACTCTGAAATGTTCTACTAAAGAAACTGTTGAAGTACACTATGAACAAAATTCTGGGTTAGTTAAAAAAAGAGTACGTAATTTCCAAAAGAGTTCAGATATGATTTCTTACGAAATTTTTGTGGATTTTACCAAAGTAAGATGAGCCCAGAAGAAATAATGCACGAGTAAGGAAAAATCCTTAATCTTCCAGAAATTGGTCACTCCTACCAGCACCACGCTGATTTATGTAAAACAAGCGAACTTTTTTCAACGTATTGTACAAAATAAAACAACGTGACTGCCGAAGCATTAAATAATGCTTTTAGAATGTAAAGTAATTATATTCAATTTAACCATGTTGCGTTTAGTTATGAAAGTGCTAGTAGGTATAAATATATTAAGGGTGCTCGCCTTACACCCTACCCCCAACCAACCCGATTGAAAAGCTAGCTACGCCCTTGGCCATAATGGCTGACTTGGACCCCTACTCACGTTTTCAAGAGCACGTGCTCAATTTGGAAAATCTTGCAAGTGAGCAAAGCCAGGATACACAAGTATGGCTTTGTTCGATGTTTCGCTCGTCAGATTTGAGCCTCTAAAGTTTGTATGCAAAATTGAAATGGGATTTCTTGATGTTTCACCTTAACATTTCTATGACAACAAATGAATTTCCGTGACAACTCTTTCCAAGTGCGTGTTTCCATCCCTGCACACTCAAAAATTCTTTATTGTAGCTGTATTGGAATATTACACTTAATTTTCAGTTCCATGTGCATGCATTTTACATGAACCACAACACAAAAAACAGACAATATTTGCTTACAATAAAACGTAAGTAAATTTATTATCCATTTGTGCAGTGGTTTAAGTAAATTAACATGGAAAAGGAGCGGTATGCAGAGCACATGCGTGAAGATACGGTGTGTACGGATCCAGCAGGAAATGAAAGGAAATGCTTTGTCTAAGCGCAGGAAGATCACTTTCGGCCCGGGTGCTTGTCTGGGAGGGTGAAAAACTGCTTGTGTAATTAAACTGTTATCACCAGTGGTGATAAAATAATAGAATATATTGGAATTACATACTTGGTCTTCATTTAATTTTACACGAAAAAAAAACCTGGGAAGTCGAGGTCTGACCAAATTGAGGTTATGTTACTGACACAAAGCACATGCAGTAAAATTACAAACACGTGTGGTTAGTCTCTTGTAAAAATAAGATCAAACTTAGATTTGTGTCAGTAAAACGACTCAAAATTACTTGAGTCTTTCGAAGTGTGTGGTCTCAAGAGCAAAAGCTGCGTTCCCTCTTGAACTGGCCATATCCGTACACTTCATTGTTTATTTCTATTCCCAAACCTAAGCCAACCATGGAATCTCTGAATGTTGGTTCGATGTTGTATGATTTCAACGCAAGCTACCTTCACTATTGATTGGTTGACCTGCAAATAAAAAATGCAGTAACTGAATTGATGAGTACTTATTTTCTTGCTACTGCTTGCCTGCTTGTGGCTATGGAAAAGAAGCTACATTTGCAGGGCACAAAGAAAACAGTCGGAATTCTTGCTAACACGACAGCAATTCTATTATCATTTGGTTATATGGAAATAATGACTGCCTTCATAACCTCGGTCGGTGGAAGCAACTTCCAGGATACTGCAGGCGCGTGGGGCCGGGTAGATTTATTGCAATCTATTATTCGACTCAAACCCAACAGCGGACTTGAAGTCAGTTGTCGCCAATCCGGACAAAGGACCCTTACAGTGGGAATAATCATGGTTTATCATGGTTGGATTCAGTTGCCAAGTCAATATTGTTCTACGATAAATCTGTTTAGACTCGCTCTGAATGCGGAATAAATGTTTCCTTTGTTCAGTTCAGCTGGTGGCTACAGTGACGTTTTCAACGGATTTCCAGTGATTTATATATGTCATCATTATGATTCCAGTAAATTGCTTTCGGTATCTGATCTCAGTGTCACAGAGTGGAAAACGGGGATTTTATTTGAACTGTAAATTTCACATCGCATCGAGTTACAGCTGATTTTTTATTAAGATTTATGCACAGACAACAGATCGTAATACTGACTTACAATGAATAGTACTGTAGAAGATAATGCATATACGTACGATAATAAGACTTTAAAAAGTTTAATTTCGTTTGTCAGCTTCATGATAGCAACCAATTTCTTGGAAGGATCATCATCTGTTTTACTGTGATGTAACATGCTTTCAACGTGTGCCACTTCACAAACTCAATAAAGCCCAATCACTAAGCTCTTTGCTCGTCACAGCATGAACCACTCCAGTTACGCATTCTCCCGGCCTATACGACTATGTACAGAAGCCCAGCTTTGTTTCCTGCAAGAGGTGCCCAAGTAGCCCCAACCATTATTGCGCTAATATACGTCCTAGCTGTTCCGCTTAAATCTACGCCAGCCGTTGGAAATCTGTGAACTCTCAAGAGCCAAACTCACTGCGAAATCGTTTCCAAAATTGGCAATCAATTTGCTTCATCTCACGGATCCTTCAATTGGCGCTGGCGAAATTCCCCCGCTGCCACTCAACAACGGTCGCGCAGAGGGTGCGATCCTTCTTTACTACCTACGACTAGGCAGGGTAAGCATCAGCCAGCATCAGCCAAGCTTTCGGCTCTGCCGTATCGCCCGTCGGCGTTGGATGTCGGATGCGTGAAAGGTAATTTATTCCGTATCATCTGTATGCAAATCATGTTTTTAAAATGAGCCAAAAGCACTTCGCTGGTTTTACGATGCCGAGCATGACTGGAGAGCGCAACCGGAAGCCGTGTCGTCGTCGTCACCAGTATCATGCGTACCGTACCACCTCTCCATCCATCCTGTCTCTGTCATGGCCTTGCCGGGAAGCTTTCGACACTTATTGTCTACTTCGGTAGGTATAGATAAGAGCAGCTACGAGCCAATCAATGTACTACGGCTTGATGCAACTGGCATGGATGAACGTTCAAGTTTCTGTCCAATCTAAAACGGTGGTAGACAAGGAACCCTTCTAGGAAGTGTTTAGTGTGGAACGTATTTCAGTTAGATGAGCGAATTGACGGTTTAATTAAATTGTGAAACGTAAGTAACAACGTAACGTCTAACACTTGGGGGTCCCAAATGCTTGATTCACCGTAACATAATATTATAGATTCTAGTTGCATAGCAAAGGATCAACTAATATGCTCAGAAAATTATAGATTTTGAATATTTGTATCTGAATATCTGATGGCATAGATGGGAACACTCACTTGCTATTATATCAGTTCAGAAGCATGATATACAAAAAAACAGTAGTTTTATTTAAAAGTTTGTCGAATAAAGTAAGAAGTACATGCAAAAATCGTGATAGAGCTGTTTAAGCGATTCTACACAGGGTGAGTATAATTTACATTCACCGCGTGGAGAACCATCTTACTAGCTCTTTCACGATATTAATATGCATATGCGACCTATACTTTATTCGAAAATCATTCAGACAAAACTACAAGCATAAAGTCGTCCATACATTGTTTTTCGATAGTAGGGTAGTGGAGGTATTTTGGACCGGGCAGGTATTTTGGCCCACCTAGGGAGTTTTATGATATTTATCACATAATCTTTTCTAAAACTTGGTAATTTTTTATTGGAACACGAAAAGTATTCAATTACGTGATGACCTTTATTTTGGATGTCAGTTAGATATGCTCTTCAGTATCAAAAATAGAGAAAATGTTTTCACTTCCAATGAAACGCACGGAAAAGCACCAAAAACAAAGAAGGTGACAAATTTGTAGTCGGCTTCGAAGAGGTATTAAATTTTACAAATAAATATTTATTTCATGTGAATGTAGTTAGGGCATTGTAAGAACTCAAAATAAACTGTTCTTAACCTCGGTGGAGCGATAATATTTACTTAAATGGTGGTTGGAGGTATGGCCAAAATATGTTCAACATAATCAGATGTGGACATATTTTGGACCACCTGTCAGATCCATCTCTCCAGTTCCTTCTAAAGGGAGAAAATATTCATGCCAATGTAATGTACTCTAAAAAACAGATAAATAGAATAAGTTGGGACCTCCCGTGATCTGGGTTGTTATACGTTTATTTTACAATGAGATTGTTGTGGGTTCGATTTGTTCTAACAACTTTTCGCCAAGTTAAAAATTTAGATTCGATTTGTGTCCTAACAACTGGTCGACAAGTTGAAATTTTCAGGTGATTAGTCATCCAGTTTAGAAAAGTTGTCCTTCTCGGCAATCAGTTGATGACTGAGACAATGTGTTATCTAATGTATGTTTGGCAATTTAGGTATCATTCAAATTATTTTATTTTTGATGGCCTTTCCACTCATTACAATATGTGTGAAACGTCTTTATATTTAGCAAAATCATTAGACTTCCACACTTCCTATTAAACGTTACGTAATTTATACATGGTGACTGATGTCATGCAATAGTTTATAAATACACGTTTTGCGTTACATTTTTTTATGAAACATCATACAACAATGCGTGAAAACTGGCAATTGTTACAACATTTTATCTTTTTTAGCGTTACATAATTTTTAAACGTTCCCTGCCTCAAAAAATGAATAGAAAAGATGTAAACTTTACGTAGTTTTAACTATTTTTAATTTTTTTCTGAGGTGGCTTTCATTTCATGAATCAATTGAAGTTTATTTTGGTGGGCCAAAATATGTGCACTTGGTGGTCCAAAATAGAAGCCCGAGATCCTTCAGGAGTTTTGATATTTCTTGTATTTACTACAACAATTTTGAGTTCTGTTTGGCCTTTTTCGACAGAAAACATGTTGCTCTACGTAATGCCTACTGAAATTATCTATATTTTGAAGTGGGAACCTTCTTTTTTCGCTGAATCGTTTATCCACTTCCTAAAGGGGTCCAAAATACCTCCCTTACCCTATGCTTCTGAACAGAGAGAATAACAAGTGGGTGTGACTCTTTGCAAATTAATGTTCCCATTCCTGTATGATGAGGTATCAGTAGATCGACTCCAGAAGCACGTTCTACTGTCTCCCTTTCAGATGGTCGTATCTACTTACTACTTACTTTCAGTATTGAGAATCGACGGTGATGCAGAGGGCTGAATTGAAAGATGGGGATTTTTTTATTACCAACGGGTTTGGGCCGAAGGGTCTCAGATTTTCATGAAACTTTTTCCACAGGCAGGGCTCATGGATATATGAACAAAAAAAATTGAGAAAACTCAGGTGGATTTTTTTTTTGTTTTCCCCTGACACTACTTACTTTGAAAAATCATAACTCAAGAACGAAGCATCGTAGAAACAAAGTTTTTTTATTATGAAAATGAAAGCAAATTTTCTCAAATTATTTTTTTTATCTGTATTAACGAGATTTTTAGCCCTAGGCTAGTTCATCTCGGGACCCACGCTTTACTTCCCTTCCGAAGGAAGAACCAACATTTTGCGAGTTTGTTGGGAGTGGGATTCGATCCCAGCTACTCGGCGTGATAGTCAAGTGTTCTAACCATCACACCAGGTCCGCTCCACTCTCAAAAATTAAAAATAAATATGGACTAGTAAAAGTTTCCCACAAAATTTTCCATAGTTGAAAAAATTTGTAAAGAAAATCCGGAAAAACTATGCCCGAACTGGTGGAAAATTTTCGAAAAAATATTTTTGAGAAGGTTATTATATAAGCTTTAATCACTGAAATTTTTGGAATGCACTTTTTTTTCGTTTTTGAGTTATGGCCAATATTGTTGAAAGATATCCAAATGTGCCATAAAAGCCTTTTCTTTGAAAAATCATAACTCAAGAACGAAGCATCTTAGAAACAAAATTTTTTAATGAAAATGGAACAAAATTTTCTCAGGAATCCAAAAAAAAATATCAAGTGGAAAAAGTTTTCCACAAAATTTTCCACCGTTGAGAAAATTCATAAAGAAAAGCCGGAAAAACTATGTCCGAACCCGTGGAAAATTAAAAAAAAAATATTTTTGAGAAGGTTTCATAAGCTTTGATCGCTGAAATTTTTGGAATACACTTAATTTTCGTACCTGAGTTATGGCAAATTTTGTGAAAAATGACCATATAATTTGGGCTTACATGGTCATTTTCACATAACTGACCATAACTCAGTAACGAGAAAAAAGTACATTCCAAAAATTTCAGCGATCAAAGCTTATAAAATTACATTCCCAAAAATATTTTTTTTTGAAAATTTTCCACGAGTTCAGACATAGTTTTTCCGGCTTTTCTTTATAAAATTTATCAACGGTGGAAAATTTTGTGGAAAACATTTTCCACTTCATATTTTTTTGGATTCCTGAGAAAATTTTCTTTCATTTTCATTAAAAAACTTTGTTTCTACGATGCTTCGTTCTTGAGTTATGATTTTCCAAAGAAAAGGCTTTTATGGCACATTTGGACATCTTTCAACAAAATTGGCCATAACTCATAAACGAACAAAAAGTGCATTCCAAAAAGTTCAGCGATTGAAGCTTATGAAATAACCTTCTCAACATATTTTTTCGAAAATTTTCCACGAGTTCGGGCATAGTCTTTCCGGCTTTTCTCAACAGTGGAAAATTTTGTGGGAAACTTTTTTCAGCTCATATATTTTTGGATTTCTGAGAAAATTTGCTTTCATTTACATTGAAAAAACTTTGTTTCTACGATACTTCGTTCTTGAGTTATGATTTTTCAAAGTAAGTAGTGTCAGGGGAAAACGAAAAAAAAAATCCACCTGAGTTTTCCGGGAAAATAGGCGACCCTGGATTTTCCTCAATTTTTTTTGCTCATATATCCATGAGCCCTGCCTGTGGAAAAAGTTCCATCCTGGGCGATTGCTTGTCATCGCCGTGACCAGGTCAAATTTCTGTCGACTTGCTTGATTTCGTTGTTGAGGCTGCGCCAACATGAGCCTCTGGGTCTTCCTCTCCTGCAATGTCCTGCTGGGTTCCAATCTAACGCTTGCTTGCAGATTTCGTTTTCGCCCCTACATAGCGTGTGGCCGACCCACCCCCACTTTCGCTCGCGAATTTCTGTCGCTATCGGCTTTTGATGACATTGACGGTGGAGCTCCACGTTGGAGATCGAATTGTGAGGCCATCATGCACGAATTATATACCGCAGGCATCTATTGATGAACACCTGCGGCCGTTGAGTGTTCTCCACTGATACACACCAGCTTTCACTGGTGTATAAATAGCAGCACAGATTTCACGTTCGTGTTGAAAATTCGGATTTTGGTGCATCGACTAATCTGGTTGTTTTTCCATACATTTCTTAAACTCGCAAAGGCAGCCCTCGCCTTCTTGATCCGTGTACCTATGTCGATCTTGGTGCCGCCATCGGCCGCCATTTGGCTACCAAGATATTGGAAGCTTTCAACATTCTCCGCTGCTTGCTCAGCTACCGTAAAGCTGGAAAAGTTGACCGTGTTTACATCCAACAATTTGGTCTTGTTGACATTGATACCCAAGTAACACATCGAAACAATATGCAGCTAAAAATATGTTACAATATGTTACATAAAAGTTATTCGAAAACATCCCTATTAAAAAAAATAGTTTTCACAAGTTTTTAAACTTTGAAATTACGTGTCTCGCCACAAGGCAATGGTTTTGTTACTCAAGTTTGTTAAATATGTTGTAGGTTGGTTGTAGGTTAGTTTTATCAACCACACGTATAACATGATTCCTTCATAATATGAAATACGCACAAATATTTGTTTACATTCGCTCGTGAACACGGAACCCATCAGATCAAAATATTTCCACTGTTTGGTTCAGCGAGAGGAGATTCCGCTTGCAGCAGATGGATTTGTGGATGTTGTCCTCCAGCTTTGGGCCGCTATTGATCCCGCACATTCCGCGAACCATCGTCAATCACCAGAAATATCTCGTCAGTTATCCTCAGTCTCCCGCGCACTCGCTGGAAGGCATCACACTGCCGCAACGCTTATCTCTTCCTTCTTCTTTTACTTTTGTTATGTTGCTGGGAAACGTCGTCTTCTCCGCTTCAGCGTAGGAGCGGGGATGCATTTATGATTTTTTTTTCATCCCACTGCGGCGACACAGCGACGAAGAACAGTTCAATGATGAAATTTTGCCATTTTCCGTATGTTTACATACGTTATTGTGCAAATCAGCTGACTGATGTTTAGATGCACTCTCAGGAATGTTAAGATTTTTGTCATATGTTGTTTTCCAATACTTTTGGATGACATATTTAAAAACATAATAAAACATTTTTTGACAGTCGTTCCTTCAAATTAAGTTCTCGCAACGGTGTCACGAACACTAATGCAAATCTACTGGTTGGAAAAACGCTCGTGTTTGATTTTACCGGGAACAGCTGATTTTTGTTTACTAATTTTGACCAGTAACTCAAGTAGTGTTCGTGTGATGCAAAGTGTACGTACACGCAAGCAGAAACCACTATAGGCAACAATGCTAGATGTAAGTCACAATAACTTCTGTATAACAAAAAGTTTCGCTGCCGTGACAAGTATGCTGCTTAGGCGATGTGTTGTCAGTTACAGTGTATGTCAAAACATATTCACTATCAAAATAATTAATAGAAATTATTTGATAGCAGCATGCGGAAACTGGCCTTGATGCATGAATATTGTTTACAGCAACACCAGAGACAACCAGACGTAACATGTAAAATATTTGCCGCAAAACATTTTCTCTTACTACCATATGGGATATCAATGATCTCCAAAGCATCATGAAGCTTCTGAGAGTCCATAATAATTTGAAATTATTAAGTGAAAGAACATTATTCGAAAAATTGGTGCATTAAAAATATTCGTTAATCGATTATCTTTGTGTTGACCCTACCGAGGAGTACGAATAAAAAATACGTTTGTTGAAAATAAAGAATACTAAAAAATCACATATGAGAATGTTTTTGATTGGCACTGTATATTCTTCGTGCTAGCCTTTTGATGCTACCGCCATATTGATTGTTGAAGAAGTCGAATGGCGGTCGTTGAAAATCAACAAGAATTTTCAGAAATATTCAGTCGATCGAGTAGCGCATCAATTTTGTGGAGGTAAAATTCCATTATCCACGATAAATTTAAAAGCGCACACTTTTTTTGGCCCTGAGATCACTCAACTTTGAATTGTTTTTCAGGTTTCTCTATTCAATTTTTGAGTCTGATTCATCTCAAGATTTACATTGCCCTTTTTCAGACAGGCTGCTGTCAAGATAAAAAGAATCAGTTATACTTTCATGTATTTGTGCTCTCATAATTACTCTTGTTTGTCAGCTGATGTTGGAATTTTGTATTTTAAAAGTCATAAACACCACAAAAATACTCCCGTCTTTAGACTATAATATGTATTTCATAACAGCTTGCTAACATGTTTGTTTGTTTTCATTAAGTTTGTTTCCATTACGTCAAAACTTTTGCAAAACAAAAAACGTGCGCTTTTTCGGTCATGGAAAAGTCATGAAACATGTTGCCGCAACTTGATCCCATGACTGAAAAATGTTTTGGAGAAGTACGAGAAACTTCTCCATAACAAGGTGTGTTGCTTGGGTAGTTAGACCTGCCGCTGGCAAGATCATCGAGCTTGCTCTACATATCAGAGCGCCGTTGAGCTAGGAGAGCAACGTCATCAACCAATTCGAAGACATTTAGGTGCTCCACGGTAATGGGCTGCCACAGCAATCCACGATTTGGTTCACGGCCAATCGCACCTACCAGGATCTCGTCGATTACGATGAGGAGCAGTAGCGGTGATAGTACACATTCTTGCCTCACTCCAGCAACGACACGGATGGGACCGGACAACACACCGTTGTGCAGTACTCTGCACGATAATGCCCTGTACTGAGCTTCAATGAGACCGATGATTTCCTGAGGAAGACCCTTGCGCCTGAGGGCTCAATAAACACCAGGTAGAGAGATTCTTGGAATTCATTGATTTGCTCCAGAAAGAAACGGAGCGTGACAAAATGGTTCACACAGGATCGTCCGGCACGGAATCCTGCTTCCTGCCGTCGGAGAGTTGCGTCAGCAAATTTCCATCACCGTCGTTGTACATGACGAGAGAAGACGCTGCACACAACTGCAAACATATTTTCCGCATAGTCTTCTTTTCTACGGTGGATAAGTTTTCAGTTGTTCTACCTTTCCTGTATTGCTCCCTGCTCTGATGGGTCCCCGAGACCAGCATCCGGCTTCTGGTAACATTCTTTCCACCCGTTACTTTCGGGCACTTTTCATTCAACCGTTCCTAGGTCGTCTTTTAGCAGTGCCTATTTTCTCATGCACTGCACATCGCTCCGTGGATAGACTCCCACAGAGTGTTGAAATAATGCTATACTAGCTGTCACAGCAAACGTCGTACTGCCTGCCTACTGTGTTTTTTTTTTACATACAGCTTTATAGCGAAGTCCCCCGCAAAATCATCTATATGAGAGCCCCCGTTCCAGAGACCACAGAGGTCTCACACCAAGCTATAAGAACCTTCCCCGGCCCCACCAAGCTATAAGAACCTTCCCAAATACCCACACACAAATTTCACACCGAAATTTCAGGCTCACTCGTTTAGGTTTCAAGTTTTCAATTATAGCCCTTATACTGTTGCCGGATCGGTTTCCAAGAGTATCCTTCGCATTTTCTTCTCTTATCTTCATTTTTCGTGATGGTGTAAGGCTTCAACAGGTTACCTTACCGATGTCGCGCTGCCTACATCGCGTTGATGGGGCTGCCACCTCAGGTATAGCTGACGCGATAGCGTTTCAAACTCAGCCATTGCATGCCAAAACAGACGCTGTGTGAGCCGCCCCTCCATGGTGAATAGATGCTTGGGACATACCTCCTCAATCTAGCTGAATTCAAAAGCTAGATCGATTAACCCGTGGAAGCATGAGGTTCTGAGTTGTGAGGGTTGGAGCTGTATTTGACTCACCGTTTTGCCGCCCAATCTGTCACATCATACTGCATCAAATTTACAATGAATTTACTCTTCCATTTTTCACTGTCTATCGGCATATTCTCTGCTAATCGGAAACATGAAATTGCTCTCAGCGGGCAAAAAAAAGTGTCACAAACGCGTCACATCAGCATTATCAAATGCCATCACGTAAATTGTCGGTTAATGGTGGCAGCCCGGGCAGAAAAGAATTACAAAACAATTGCAAGTTTTATCATTCAAAAAGAATTACTGAATGGTAAAATTTGCCATTGGTTTGTTTGAAATAAGTGACAAAAGGGCAAAAATAATAACTGACATTGCTCTATGAAATAACTAAAGAATGTCAAATTTTGACATTACAATGGCAAACCAAGAACAAAAAAAATTCAAGGTTGAGAATGGCAAAATATACCATTATTGAGTTATTGAAAACAGAACAATATCAAAATTAGTTATTCGCCTGTCAACAAAAAAAAATATCAAAAGTTACCATTAGAATAACCAAAATTCAAACTTTGTCATTATGTTGTTCTTAATAAGTGCCAAAACTGCGATGGTTCATCAAACTCTTAAGAGGTCAACAATATCTCATGAAGAACTCATGAATGACAAAATAAGTTATGACAATAAAATTTGTTATTCTTTTGTTGTTGGTTTGCCATTCAGCTCTACCCGGGAGACTCCTTCGAGAATCTATTGTTGGAATTGCGTGAATGATTCACTTCTTATAGGAATATCATGTAAGTATCAATTCCGGAGTCCCCGGTTAGGCTAATGGGTTTTCGTCGCCGCCACCATTCAAGTTTATCGGTTGTTGCTAGCTGGCGCCCGTCTTATTGAAGCAAAAAAAAAAACTCGAGAAAGTCAACGTCAAGACAATTGAATGTTCTGCTGGTGACAGCGGTTCGGAGACGCTTGTGACGTGATAAATGGATCATGTGTAGAGGCAATAAATTAGCCGTGGATGTGGCATGGAATATTACATTCAATGACGCTGATGGTAAAGTTTTTTCTATCCTCTGTGCAACGGTTTGTGCTGCGAATTGGGACCAAAATGTCACGGTTGCCATCTAATGATATCCAGATAAAAGGGTGATGCGGTGAGTCGGGTTTGGGTTACCCCGCGAGGAATACGCTTCGGAATGGAACATAATGTATTATCAGAAATAGAATGCATGATTGGGAGGTTTCATATGTTATTCGTCCAAATGCACAGAGAAGCGAATGAAGAGTTTAAGTAGAACGTTGTATGAGTGTCATAAGTAATCTCACGCTCCCAAATTCATGCTATTCGAAAACAATCAAATTTACCTGATATTTAATTAGATTTACATGACATGTCATGTAAACTTCTATGATATTCCACGCTTCAATTATTTACATTATATGTCATAGAAATTTACACTATTTTTCGGATCTGTGTGTAATCATTTTGTTGATACAATATTGGGACTTGTTGCTAATGTGATCCTGATCTTCCCACAAATTTTGTTTAAGAAAAAACTTTGTGTTGGATTTTAAGGGAGGATTCAATTATCATCAAGGTTTGCCAGAGGAAAATGTTCGTTAGTCACAAACATTCTGTTTTTGTTCACTACGCAACAACAGGATGCAAACCATAAAACAACTCACTACATGCCTGCCAACCATGAGGATGAGAACGACAACACAACTCCACACACTGAATTGGTAGGTTGGATGGTTGGCACTGTGCACATGGCGTAACCAGCGCAGTTCATGAACGTCAAATTAAATTATTTATCGTCGTGAAAGCCCGCTTTCTGCAAATGGGTCACATCATGGAAATTCACACTAGCGCGCGCCCATAGAGTGTTGTTATTTTTCGTGATCTTGGTGCAGTTGCCATATACCAGTCTCAGGCTGTATTAATTAATTTGAGCTGGGAGGGGTTTCCCAAATTTAAGGATGTTATTTCGGAACGTGAAACTTGGTGTCGATTAAATTCAACGTATTTTGAAATTTCACGTAAGCCTTTCCCTTCTGCTTCGCTATTTAAGGACGTACCCCCTTTTGCAGGCAGGAAGTAGAAAGTGCACTACCGGCAACGTTTCACTGGGATGTAAGTTTTACACACAGACGGACGCCAGGAAATTGCCAACAGTCATTACAAATGGCACTCATGTGTACGGAACACACGAAACGAAAGCTGCCCCCGAGAGGAATCCTTTCCCATTGAGATCGTCATGGTGCACTTCAAAACACCTGACTTCGCAGAGTATCTACATATGCGACGTGCACTTTTTTTTTGACGGCATGGCATGCACAGACCCATAGTTGACGGACGGCACCCTCGAGTGGTGTCACATAATTGTTTCAGTTTGTTTCACAATTTATGTCGGTGCATGTGGGACACAAAAACCCTACTTGTATCCATCCACCAAGTGGGGATGGTACCTTACTCATGCGCTCAACGTTACGTTACTTGCGCCGAGCGGAGCAAAGAATGACTACTGATCAGGCATCAATTTTTTTCCCTGACTAACGCGAGTAACGATCTATCAATTGAAATAAACTAGAACTCCAATAGCGCTGAAATCACTTTTCTTATTGATTCTTTTTTAAAAGACACATACACATTTAATACTTCCAGTGAGCAATTTGCTCTTTGAAGAAAGCACGATACTAGACAACGGACTAGCATGCAACGCCCAGTGGCACAGCCGAAAACTTTTCCTGACAGCTGCGGCGGGAATCGAACCCGCGCTCCTTAGCACGATGCGACTAAAGGCTTGGTGACCTTAGCCGCACGACCACGAAGCCACACATTTGATTCAATTAGTTACCCCTGAAGATGACACAGTGTCGAAACGTCGGGCAAACAATAAACCTCGTTTTCCGTATTGAAGACTGCGTAGCCGTTTAATTCCTCAAGTAACATTTTTTTTAAACGTTTAGAAAAGAGTCATCATAGTTTACGGATAGTGAGTGAGTTAGTGAGAACTTCCCCGTGAATTTGAATAATTTTTTTGGTGAGACAATTTCTGAGTTTGCAAGTGAATAAGAAAATGAGTTTGTGAGTCAGTGAGTAGCTAATGAGGTGGTGATATGAGATCTGCCCGATGGGACTGCGTAAGAAGGTGCAATAGTGTCAATTTATGAGAAAGCGAGTAGGTGTCACCAGTTAGCGATTTAGTGAATTAGTTGGTGATTCAGTGAGCTGCTGTGTTGGTGAGTGAGTTGGTATTAAATGAGTGAGATAATGAAAAGCGCTTGAGTAGAAGCAAGTGAATGGTTACGCAGCGTAACAAATTTAACTATTGATATGTTTCAAGAGCAAACGTATGTGTCCCTGATGGATTTTGGTCCGCTGAATCCGAATCTGGGCTCAGATTTGCTCCAGCACGTCACAATTTTGAGCTACACCTCTATTCAAAGGATAAAATAAACGATTAAGCTTGGGGCTTTTTTGACTGTAAGCCATTAAGCATGGAAATATTTTTTTGATGCAAACAAAGGGTAACTTGTTCAATTAACGTCTAAATTAACGACTTATGCAAAGTATTTCGTTCTACAAAATCAGATTTGATAGTTGTAAGCGGTTTATGTTAGGTACGATATTTCCCATAAAAGTCGCCCTCCAAAAGTTGCATGCAAGTTTACTTACTAACATACCCAAGAAACAGAACAAGCTGAACAACAGTTTCTTAAGCCAAAGTTAGCTTAAGAGTAGTTTATTCCACTCTTGTACAGCAAAAATGTTTGTTGGGTAAAATGCGTAAATCTATCAAATTAGATTTGGTAAAACGAAATATTTTGCACTAGTCGTTAATTTAGATGGTAATTGACCAACTTACTTAGAAAAAACCCTAATTAATCCACCTAGCGGTGATGGTGCCTTTCTCGTGCCATACAATATCCTTTAAACAAAACACAAGTGATAAATCAAGTCCACTCAATATGGATATATTTTATATGAGCATGATAGAGATTTCAATTGTGGATTTTTTTATAACTCCGGATATCTTCCGCAACTAACCAAGGAGAACCATTTTACTTGGTTTCAGAGAATAAACTCTAGAAAACAATCGCCGTATTAAATATTGAGGCATCATATAGATATTCAAGTAAACATTTTTTAAATCTTGACATATTTTCCAAGCAAAATATACACAACAAATAAATTTGTAATATCCTCTGAAGTAATTTTTGGCTATGTCTGGCATTTCCGAACGTATTTTTACCTGTTTATATAGTCGTTTTCCAACAATTATCACACTCATCATATACACTAGGCCGTCCCTTATTTTGCAACAATTTCAAATGTTACAAGTAAATGTTAATGTTAATGGAAAACGATAGTTTTAGCTAAGAAACGATCGTGTTTAAATTTGACGTTCGTATCTCAAGGTTAAGTGACCCCTCAAGGGGCCTAAAGTTGTCAGAAAATGTATGGGCCTAAAAACCATGAATTTTTTTCGACGAAAATAATACGAAGATAATAATAATAATAATTCTACTAAATTCAATGATTTTAGTGCTTAAAATTGCGTTATCTCTACTCGTTTCTGAGTTTTTGACAGAAACAACCGAAAAATCAGCATTTTTGACCATTTCTTAGATCCTGAAGGAAACCTAACCTATTTTGTTCTATAACTTGGAAACGATTAGAGATATCGCAATTCTAAACACATTTTTTGCGCTTCAGGGTCCTTCAATCATCGGTTTCAGTAGAATAGTGTATTTTTTTGTCTTTTTTCTTTTAAAAAAACTACGTTATTCTACTGAAACCGATGATTCTAGGACCCTAAAGGGATTTTTTTCAATTCCTTACATTTTTTGACAACTTTAGGCCCCTCGAGGGACCACTTTGCCTTGAGATACGGACTTCAAATTTGACACCATCATTTCTTAGCTAAAATGATCCTTTTCTATTAACGAACTTATAACATTTTCATTTTTTGCAAAATAAGGGACGGCCTAATGTATATCCTGTTTAGCACCGGAAAATGTCAACGAACCTGTTCCAGAAGATACGTAGAGCAGTTCCGAAACAACGATCAACCGAGCCGGTTGGTCATCGGGCTCATATAAAAATCAAAGTTAAAATTACTAAATACACGAACATAAAAACTACAAAAACTAATGCCGTTTTTCTTTTTTAACCTGGTTGGAACTGGATTGGTGGAAAATGTGTAAACAAACAACGTCAAACAAACTTTAGTACAAGCGAAACCGAAGTCGGGTTGGGGTTGAAACTGTGATCTGATCTAGTTCCAACCCAGGTTGGAACTGGATAATGAAGAAAAAACGGCATAATAAATACCATATTTATTTAAACAAGAACCAATATAAAACATCCACCGAACCAAAGATTGGTGCCTTAATACGATTTTCGTCAAAAAAAAAAAAAAAACAAAAAACCGAACAATCAAATTGGCTGATCGTCAGCCGAACTGACAGAACACGTTACGACTAGACTTGGCAGTTTAGTTTTTCAGTAGACTGCCAACCCTGAGGAAAAGAAGAAGAAGAAGAAGAAGAAGAAGATACGTAGGGGCAGTATCACGTAACTCGGAGATACAGCCGTGAGATAAGAGATATGCCTTACAATCAACGGATTACTGTTTAAATCCATGCCATTATTTTAGTTATATGTAGGGTATTGATTCCCTTATTAAGCACGTGGCTCCCATTTTAATTAATCCTATTTAAAACAAAGGATTGAAGCGCTGTTTGTTATGTTTTTTTTTTTGTATTTTTTGTTAGAAGTGAGCACCCATAAAAAAAACTTAATCAATCGGTGCGTAATCGCTTATTTTCGAATAGGAAGAATATGGGAGCGTAAGATTGCTGATGAAACACACACCCCATATGAATTGTCTGATGGTTTCATTCTAGCGAATGCTAGAACGTGATTTAATAGTGTACCATCAAACTCGGCGAAATAGTAAGGGTATGCGGTATGGGATTTTTTCAAGGCGAAACGAAACGAAGCGAAAAATAAAATTTCTGATACGATGCGGTACGAAACGAAATTCAAAAATGTTTCGTGAGATCGATACGAAATCCGAATTTACTCGGTATATTTCGAAACAAAACGAAATTTTCGAAAAAGTTCCGCGGAATTTTGCAGATACATCAATTTTGTGCAAATTGATACTGCGTGTTTGCGGTGGTGCGAATTGCAGTTCCATAAATATTGTCATCCCCTTGCTTCTTTTGCTACAGTGTCATTCATTGTTCAACAATTTTTCGCGACATATATTGAAAATTCGAATAATTACATCAATAACCCAATAAGATTGCTCCAATGACTTAAAAAGAGCACATCAATAATGTGACTATGCCATAAGATGCTCTCATGCCGATTGTTTATCAGAAACCTGTAGCAATTATAAGGAAACGTCAACCCGATGTTAACCATTCAAGCTTTGTTGAATAGCGTACCTTCTAGGGAAAGCCTTTAATCTAAACCCAAAATTGATAGACGATTTAACACTTAAGAAATGTTTGCATACTCATCAAATATGAAGGCATCCGCAAACTTGAAATTCGAAAAATATAACACAATTATCTCTAGGAACATATATGGACAAGAATTCTACCAGATAGATCTGGACTATAATGGACCTGGTGTGATGGTTAAAGTGCATGCCCTTTTCACCGAGGACCAGGGATCAAATACCACTCCCAAAAGATTTGTAAAATGTGAATTTTACCTTCAGGTCTTTCGATTTGAGACTATGGGTTCCGAAATCAACTAACCTAGGGCTGAACATTCTGTTACAGCAGTTGAAGAAAAACAAAGTCCCACGTAATACCACCAGCCCAAAGTATATTGGTGAATAATCTGATGAAATCCATGCTGCAGCTAACAGTTTTTTTATCGAAATTAAGTATAAAAGTAGGATGCGCACACAGCAATGTTAGAGTCTGTAGTGCTCATCTAACCTTTTGACATTTATTATTATTATCTTTATTAACGAGATTTTCAGCCAAGGCAAAAACCTTTTGACATTTTCAAAAAATATTGGTATAAATTCCTACTTTCCACTTGACATACTTGAAGAATTCCGCTACAAACTCCTACATCGATGTCTTCACCTGAACATATATTAAAAATTTAACAATTAAAAAAAACATGATTAAGGATTCCCTTAAAAATTATTATTCAGTATTTTCTTATATTCATCAAAATATCGCTAAAGTACTCCTTTTAGCGTCTGCAAACTTTCTCATTTAAGAAGAACTTTATGAAAAACATGAGGAGGAACATCGAATTTTACGAAATTTCTTATCAGCAAAATCGTGTAAAACAATTCGTCATACAGATTTGATGGAAAAACACTTTCAAGACTTCCACTGGAAATTTCCTGGAAAAGGGTTTCTCCAGAAACATTTGCACGTTCTAAACCTTCTACCGAATTTGTCTTAATCGATTTTTCTGGATTTTCATTATTTATTTTCTAGGGACATATCCTGGGAGAGCTTCCAGGTTTTCTTAGAACTTTTGCTAGAGCATCCTACACTCTCGATCATTCTACCCCAATATTCTCCATTATTCTGCTAAAAAATCCTTTTGGGAATCTAAACTGAAGACAGGAACTAAGCCCGGGTTTTTATGCATCAGAAAATTTAACCAAAATATTAAGTATGGTCCAGCATACCACAAATGTGTTAAGCATACCTATTGAGCAAAATCTTGATGAATGAATTGATTGAATTGATTGAATTTACCTACTTTTGAGTATATTTTTGCTGGAGTTAAAGGCAAACTACCTAGTGTGAGTTTGATCGATTTACTCAAATTTGAGTTATTGAGCCAAACTATGAAGTTGCGTCAAAAGAACTCAAATTTGGGTAGCTTGGCGGCTCCGTGCAGGAATGCCACATATGTATACAGATTTTTCTGTAATCATGCAGATTTTCTTGCAGCTTTTCATACAGAATTCTGTATACCAATATTACAGATTTTTGGAAATGATACAGATTTTTCAGAAACTTACAGAGTTTCAAACAGATTGTTCGCGAAATATTACAGAATTCATACAAATTTTTGACAAAAAATGGTGATACAGATTATGGAGATTTTTGAAAGGGAAAATACAGATTTAGATGTGGCAACACTGGCTCCGTGTATACACTTTTTGAAATCATGTTAAAACACGTTAGTTTGGCATCGCAAATGTCAACTTTCTTAGAATATCTACCAGACACTCAGCAGCGGGCACCTGTATTCCAAAAAAAAAGAAGCATGTTAAGACATACTTGAAGCGGGCGAGTTTGGTGATGTACATTAAGTTACAGGCGAGACATTTCCATTATCGATAGATATAATGTCAATAAAAGACAGTGCACTGAACGCCTGAAATCGACTGAGAGGCGATACGTTTGCGCCCCAGTTCGACATTCAGGTATCAGAAGGCCGGCTCCTAGGCACGTTATTCTCCATTTGGGACATTTATGCCCTTTTTTCAAAAATTGGCAAGCCTCAAATAAGACATGCAATAAATCTTGTCAACTTCGCGATTGTAATGATCAAGGAACTGGGCTATCGATGGCTGTATTTGACGAAAGTTTCGTCACGAATGAGATGATCGTCATTCGATTTTAGGACGATTGCCGTACGACTGATTCGTCATTCGAAAACACGATATTGACAATTTGGGGTGGGCTGGATGACCCCCTAAATGGTTCCCTTGTTCAGAGGGAACAGGACATGTTGGCATCATCATACTCATGCATGGTTCGTTAGTGATGGGTGACAACTTCAGCGCCGCTCTTTCGTCGTCGTCATTGTCTCTCACATTCTCTCTTACGCCCGTTCTCGTGGTGTGCTGCACTGCGGCGACCGTCGTCGCTCGGGTGAAAAATGCTGGTCCGGAACACTAAATTGGCCATAATTCCGGAACGCCTTGACAGATCCGAACCATTTTCAATAGCAAACCACGCGGTAAAATTCCGGTTGGATTCGAGCTATAATCCGAAAAATCGGCCAATGGGAAGTGCCTTAAAAGGGAGTGAACTTATCTTGTTCACAGACACACATACATACACACATACAGACATCATCTCAATTCGTCGAACTGAGTTGATTGGTATATGTGACTTGACCCTCCGAGCCTCCTATCGATTTTTTTTTTAGTGAATATATAGCCATTCAGTTCACTTAGGTGAACGAGAAAGGCAAAAACATTTCCATTAAGCATGGCTTGCAATCAAAAAAGCCCAAAATCGCATATTTTGCCCTATAAATTGAGGTGTAAAATTTGACGAACAAACCACCGGAAAATGTCAAAATTCGCATGAGAGGGAAAAGGAAGGGACGAACGAGAACCGAATGAACCTAAATTTTTGTTCCGCGTGGAAAGTAAACAGTGATCTTGTTCCCCACAGAATTTACAAGACTCGTTGAATTCGAAAGAATCAAACAGAATGAGTAAGCAAAAAGCAGAAGCTTTCCACATTTGTGTGACTCGGATAGCAAACATTGAGCGAAAAGTGAAGAATGTCTGTCGCGCAGTTAGCAGCAAGTGAACTGCTGTGAATCAGGTAGTAAGTTACAAAGTAAGTGAGTGAATGAGTTAGTGATTCTGTTAGGCAGTGAGTGAATGTGTGAGTCAAAAATAGTAGTGAAAGCCGTTTTCCATACAAAAAAGGCAACTTTGCAAAGTTTGACATACTATAACATTATACATATAACATAACAGTTTCAAAGCTTTGACATCCTATAACATTGTTCTCCTAAAGCCCGAAAATTTTACAGCGAACTACAATATTGTTCTAACAAAATTTGAGAATTCTCTAAGCTAGTGGGAAAAAGTTCAACACTATGAAAAATTGTTCAATATAATAGCAGTGTGAATAAATTGAAATGTAACTTTACCTTGAAGAAGCAAGAAATATTTTCGCACGTTATTCGAACAATTTGCGCTTTGGGAATATTAAACATTAACATATATTATAAAATAATGTTATGTTTGTTGAATAAAAACAATAAAATAAACGGTGCGGATCTATTGTGATGGTTAAAGCATGTGACTATCACGTCGAAGACCAGGGATCGAATCCAACTCCCGACAAACCCGCAAAGTGTGAGTTCTAGTTTCGGAAGGGAAGTAAAGCGTGGGTCCCGAGATGAAGTAACCTAGGGCTAAAAATCTCGTTAATACAGATAAAAAAATAAAACAAACACTGCTATTATTATGATCAATTTCACAAAGTTTTTTCTGCTTGCTTCTTAAATTCTCAGATTTCGCTATAACAATATTCACCATATTTGTAGTTTGCTGTTAAATTTTCAGCTCAATCGCTCATAGTAGAACTAAGTTACAGCATGCCATTTTGTATGGAGAACGGCCTTCACTGCTATTTTTATGAACACAGCTGTAAGTAATCCGATCCACATATGCGTTTGAATGAAATTCACGCCTGTGCAGTATCATGAAACTATGTGCTAATAAATGGTGCTAAATATATGTTTGAGAGTCTTCAAGAACGCCTTTAAGTATAGGTAATCGGATCTATACGCGTAAGCGATCTGGGACGTCTTAGATTTCTTTCAAAATCGCTTGAAACGCCTCCTAGATCCCCCCTGAATCACCCTGAAGTTCATCTGAGAATCTTTAAAGCCACCTAAGATCCTTCTGGCACCTTCTGGGACGCTCTTGAACTTCTAGAAACACATCTGAAACTCCTTGAAACCGCCTTGCTGCTGTCTTGAGTACCTATGAAGCCCCATAAAACAACTCTGAAATTTATTGGAATCCCATCAGAGTGTCTATTCATAAGACAAAATAAACTTCCCTGAGTTTTCTTGCCTTTGTAGAGGTAAAATTTTTAAATTTAAAAAAATGCCCAAATTTTATAATATATAAAGAATTTTCAAAACTATAAAGAAATATCCTCAAAAATTTGGTTAAAATTTAAAGGGAAAATGCCCAACATTTGTTATTTACAAAATTACACCAAATCGCAGAAATTCTTTCAAAAACTATTTTTTTGCAAAACTCCTTCGAAAATGAAAACGATTTTTGCACAAGCTTTTCTCAAACGTAAGGAAAGGGTAAAAACGACAAACAGATGGTGTAACTTTGTTCTTCAACCTTTTGGAGCCGATTTGTTTCGTCGCTGTCGACGCAACTTCGCTGGTGTCGAACACGTTTATTATGCTCGGTTTCATCGCCGGGGTCATATATGACCCCTCCGGCTCCAAAGGGTTAAGAAAAAAGCTTTTACATTTGAGAATGACCTATTATTCACTATAAGGCTGAAAGTTATCTTTTGCGGTGTAATACTAGTAAATCATGAATCTCATTATATCTTTCGAAACCAATTCGGTACAGCATCTTTTAACAAAATAATTAATCTTTTTACCAAAATTGAAGTAAAACCACAAGATGAAAGCAATCCCACAACAGCTGCGGTTCGAAATGTTTCGGAAACAGCCGTAGCTCGACTTTTGCCCTAAAGGATGGTTATCTTTGATGGAAGGTAACTGATTGCTGATTTCAGGTGGCAACCGGAGTCAATTTTAATTACAACTTTCTTCCCGTCGGGTACCTGCCTGCTATTCTGTTTTCGTATTTAACCGACCCCCGATGATATCGGTCAAGTCCGAACCACGTTGGAGGGGTGAAAAAGCGTTATTTCTACTGACCGAGAAGAAGGTGTAAACAATTGGCACGTTTTTGTGAATCCGAAGGTGGTGGAGATTTTCCTGGGAAAGATTAATGATCGGGAAATGGAGAGGATTTGAAACAATGGACACCTCCCGGATGGTGCTGTGACCGAGATAAGCCTGCAGGGTGTTAAACGGATTCGAAGCATGCCATAAGTAGAAGGATTAATTAAAAGATGCTGAGGTAATCAATCTTGCACGACTGAAAGAGGCATTGTGGTCATCTACTGTTGATGAGGGTTCGCACCTTCTTCAGGTTCGCTCATGGTCAATTTGAATCGCTTCAAAAAGTTTTGCTCGAGGGTGGGAGATTATATTCAAATTAATGAATGGACACAGGCTGATAAAGGTGCTCCACTTTTTACCGGAAGGAAACAGATTAGCAAGTTCCTGCAAAGCATCCATGCTGATTTCGAAATCACAGGTTTTGTCTGCTTTGTTAGAGCCTCTGGTGATTCCGAAATGAAAATCCAGAAATTAAATTTCGCAGCTTTTCGGTTCCCACGGACTTCGCATTGTGAGTCTACTACTACTACAGCAGAACATTTAGCACGTTTCATCACGTTTATTCTATTAACGGTTTGTTCATTAATTTCCATTATGGTGAGCCCGAGACGGAGAAAAGGTTTCCAGTGGATGCCCAGAAAAATGTAGAAAATGTGAAGCTGGTTTAGCATTTGAGTCATGAATCACGTTCGCATGCCTTGCCTATGCTAAGCCTTGGCGTGCGACAAATCCTTTATCAACTTTTACCGGACCATATTGATGCCGGCGGCGGCCTAGAAAACACAGTCCACTGCTTACCTCTCGCTCGGTGTCCCTCAGCCCGGAGTATTTAATCTTCATTAATTTTCCCAAAAGCAACCATAATTGAATGAAATCCTCCGGGCTAACAGCTTTGCTCTACGGTACTTTTAGCAACTATAGAAATGGTGTTTGTCGGATTCAATTGTACACCGTACCCAGCTGTCCGTGATTGAATTTAGAGGGTGGAATTGGGGGGAGTTAATTGAACAGGAGGCAAAAGTTCTGCACGCTCCGTGGGGTTTCATAATTAGGCGAAGTGATTGGAGGAAATAGCCGGGCTTAATTTTATAACTAATTGATGCGATTTTGTGAGATCACTCATGTATGCAGGTTTTTAACATTGAAAATGGAATGTTGCTCATTCTCAGACCATTTCGCCTTATATATATGCTGATAAAGGTAGCAAAGAAATGCGTATTTTAATTGCCTAGTGTCAAATTATTTTTAATCAGGCCTAATGGAAATTCACTGGACAAGTGCTTTAAAAATATGTTGGCCCATTGCAAATATTATTTTTATTTCAAGTCTGGTCCTTTTCTGGTCACACAGAGTTAACATTACCTGCCAAATGTCCGTAGGGGTGTGCATTTTTTAGGTCGATAAAGCAGATATTTTCATTTTGTGTTTACTATTCACTCTATCTTAAAATTGCTGACAACCCGAGCAGGACAAAATAGCTGAAGAATAACAAACTCAGGTATGGAAAACCGAACACCTACAACCTGAATTAGCCCTGCATAAGAGGTAAAATACCTCAAATAATAACTGGTGTGTCTTCTGTGCATAACGCAAGAATAATGACATCAGGTATGGTAATACCTAAATAATAATCGGCGATTTTTCCATACAAATAACCATTTTTTGCATAATTGAATAATACCTCTAGGAGTCCTCAACACCAAACCAATAATTCGTTGAGGTTTTTTACTAATACCTACAAAATACCAAAATAAGTTATTTTCAATACCTGGATAACCAGCCAATACCTTGTCTTGGTATGATACCTGACTTTGGTATGCTCCAGTTATGTGGCAGTTATTCATTCCTGCTCGGGAAAGCGTTTATACCTTAAATCATAACACAACATTTTTGTTAAAAAAAAACGTTATTTTTAAGGTGAAGATATGTAGAAGTGTGTGAATATTTTAGAGCACAAATCTAAATAACCGAATGCCGAGTGGCGCTGAAAAGTTGATGGAATGTTCACTACCAGCGGGTTGCCAATCAGTCAACTTTTGAGAATACACCGACATTCAGTTCTTTAGTTTTGTGCTCTTAACCCTCGAGCAGTCGCGTCTTCGACTTCCTGCAACGGCACAACGTTCACGCCGTGTATCACAAGCGAGCGTTTTTCATGATGCGAGTTGGGGCTTCGTCATATTTTCACTTCAAATAATAAACTTCACTTAACAATCCATTCGGCTTATAACTGAATCTCCGGAAAAGATAGCTGCTATCATTATAATGATTCTTATAATCTTGTTCATGGTAAACCAAATAACTAGAAAGCCTATACAATTGTTGTACGATTCCGTTTTATTCAAGCTGATGTTTTTTTCTGAAGATTAAACTGAGCCACAACCGAAACTAGGCAAGTTTAAACTCTGAGCTCAAAAAAGAACAACAGCTATGTAACCTGATATGTATACTTACCTTACCGATTAGGCTAAGGCCGGGCTGGCTTCTGCTGTACATGGTAGCCGTTTCCATTCCACTCGGTCCATGGTTGTTTGTCTCCAGTTCCGCACTTTGCGTAGGGTCCGCAGATCGTCCTCCACTTGGTCGACCCACCTAGCTCGCTGCGCTCCACGTCTTCTTGTACCGGTTGGATGACTCTCGAGAACCATTTTAGTCGGGTTGCTATCCGACATCCTGATGACGTGACCCGCCCACCGTAGCCTCCCGATTTTCGCGGTGTGGACGATGGTTGATTCTCTCAGCAGCTGATGCAGCTCGTGGTTCTTTCGCCTTCTCCAAGTCCCGTCTTCCATCTGCACTCAGCCGTAGATGGTACGCAACACCTTCCGTTCGAAAACTCAAAGGGCGCGTTGGTCCTCTGAACGTAGGGTCCATGTTTCGTGCCCAAAGAGGACGACCGGTCTAATCAGCGTTTTGTAGATAGTGAACTTCGTGTTACGGCGAACTTTATTCGATCGTAGAGTTCTGCGGAGTCCAAAATAAGCACGATTTCCTGCTACAATGCACCTCTGAATTTCTCTGCTGGTGTCGTTGTCGGCGGTCACCAGTGATCCCAAGTACACGAATTCTTCAACCGCCTCGATTTCATCTCCGTCGATATAATTTCGGGGTAGCGGGCGCGCTGACTCCTCCCTGGAGCCCTTTGCCACCATTCGTCAGGCTTCACTCTTTAGTCGGATGTACGTTTCCGCCATCGTCTCAAATTTACGAGCAATAATACCAATATCATCAGCGAAACCAAGCAGCTAAACGAACTTCGTGAAAATCGTACCACTCGTGTTAATCCCCGCTCTCCTTATTACACTCTCTAAAGCAATGTTGAACAGCAAGCACAAAAAACCATCACCTTACCGTAACCCTCTGCGAGACTCGAAGGGACTCGAGAGTGTCCCTGATACTCGAACTACGCACATCACTCGATCCATCGTCGCCTTGATCAATTGTTTCAGTTTATCCGGGAATCCGTATTCGTGCATAATCTGCCACAGCTGTTCACGATCGATTGTATCATACGCCGATTTGAAATCAATGAACAACTGATGTGTGAGCACGTTGTATTCGCGGCATTTCTGCAACACCTGGCGGATGGCGAACATCTGGTCCGTTGTAGCGCGTTCACCCATAAATCCTGCCTGATATTGCCCCACGAAATCTCTTGCAATCAGTGATAGATGGCAGCATAAAATTTGAGTGAGTATGTTGTAGGCAGCGCTCAGTAGTGTGATATCGCGGTAGCTCCCGCAATCCAACTTGTCGCCCTTTTTGCAGATGGGACACACGATACCTTCCATCCATTCCTCCGGTAATACTTCCTCCTCCCAAATCTTGGTAATGATCCAGTGTAGTGCTCTCACCAGTGCTTCTCCACCGTATTTTAGAAGCTCGCTTGGTAGTTGATCTGCTCCAGCGGCTTTGTTGTTTTTCAACTGGCCAATCTCCTCCTCAATCACTTGGAGATCAGGGGCCGGAAATCTATCGTCCTGTGGACATACTCCTAGATCTGTTACCACGCCACCTTCGGTACTTGCAACGTCGCCATTGAGGTGCTCACCTCTCGACCACATCACGCTCGCTCGTGAGAATATTCCCGTGATTATCTCGGCACATGTCGGCTTGTGGCACAAAGCCTCTGTGCGAGCGGTTCAGCTTCTCGTAGAACTTTCGTGTGTCCTTAGCGCGGTACAGCTCTTCCATCGCTTCGCGATCTTGTTCTTCCTGCTGGCGCTTCTTCATCCGGAAGACTGAGTTCTGCCTGTTCCGCGCCCTTTTTTTAACGTGCCTCATTCGCTCTCGTACGGTGTTGAAGCATTCTCGCCCATGCTGCATTCTTCTCGTTTTTCAACAGTTCACATTCGCCGTCGTACCAGTCGTTTCTGTTATTCGGAGTCGCAAAGCCTAGTGCTGTAGCCGAGGTACTACCTATGGCGGATCGGATGTCCCTCCAGCCGTCTTCAAGTGTAGCTGCGCCAAGCTGCTCTTCCGTTGGTAGGGCCACTGCTAACTACTGCGCGTAGTCTTGAGCCACTTCTGCGTTACGCAGCTGCTCGATGTTGAGCCGCGGCGTTCGACTTCGACGCGTGATGATAATTGACGATAGTTTTGAGCGCATGCATACAGCGACTAAGTATTGATCCGAATCTATATTTGCACTGCGGTATGTGCGGACATTGGTTATATCCGAGAAGAATTTACCGTCGATTAGAACGTGGTCTTTCTGATTTTCTGTTTTATTTTCGGGTGATCTCCAGGTGGCTTCGTGGATATCTTTGCGGGGGAAGAAGGTGCTTCGGACTACCATACCACGGGAGGCTGCAAAGTTTACGCATCGCTGGCCGTTATCATTCGATACGGCTCGCAGGCTGTTTCGCCCGATTACCGGTCTGTACATTTCCTCCCTTCCTACCTGCGCGTTCATGTCGCCGACAATGATTTTTACGTCACGCGGCGAGCAACCATCGTATGTTTGCTCTAACTGCGCGTAGAACGCTTCTTTCTCGTCATCGGGTCTCCCTTCGTGTGGGCAGTGGACGTTGATGATGCTGTAGTTGAAGAAACGGCCCTTAACTCTCAACATGCACATCCTTGCGTTGATTGGCTTCCACCCGATCACACGTTGTCGCATCTTGGCCAACACTATAAATCCTGTTCCTAGTTCATTGGAGGTGCCACAGCTTTGGTAGAAGGTAGCCGCTCGATGCCCGCTCTTTCACACTTTCTGTCCAGTCCAACAAAGTTCCTGCAACGCCACGATGTCGAAGTTGCGGGGATGTAGTTCGTCGTAGATTATCCTGTCACATCCTGCGAAACCTAGTGACTTGCAATTCCATGTTCCAAGTTTCCAATCGTAGTCCTTATTTCGTCGCGTGGGTCTTTGCCGATTGTATCGAGTCGTATGTTCTCCATAGATGTTATTCGCAATGGGGATTTTTACGGGTGGCTTATTGGGCCTACGCCAACACTCCTGTCTCGCCGGAGGGTCATCGTGCCAGTTCTGTTTAACGTCCCAACCAACACTGGGACGACCACGCTGATGGGGCTACCACCTTGGATCTAGCTGGGCGTGGTGCAGCGTTTCTTACTCAGCCGCTGGATGCCAGAACAGACGCTGTTTGAGCCGCACCTCCTTGGTGAACAGACGCTCAGGTCGTACTTCCTCAATCTAGTTGAAGTCAGAAGGACAACAGTGCCCAGGCTGCACTACCAGCTAAGCACACAACTCTTAGCTGGCGGTCTTTGTCATCGCTTGTCCCGTGGAAGCATGAGGTAGGAACTTGTGAAGACCAGAGCTATGTTGGACGCACTCCTTATCGACTCACAGTTTTGCAGCCCGTAACCTGATATGTATCGCCTGGAAAACGCTAAAGGAAACACATAATATGCGGTGTAAATGTGTAATACGAAACCATATACATACATGCAAATACATGTTCCTGAAATCATCAACATTTAGTCACAATTTCCAGAACAGATCGGAACTCCGTTTACGATTATACACCAAGCATTAATGTCGCAGATTCAAGAACTAAGTTCCGCAAACTTAAATGTGACGCATGCGTAACGCCGCCGCTCAAAACATGGTGAAGGAAATATCACGTAAACGAGAACTGTGATCCTGTTTTTATGATTCGTGTTCTTGATAATCGAAACTTGGTTAACGGAAAGGAGATATAAGTTCACGATTATTAGATCTAATGAGATCACAACAAGAACTTGGTTCACGAATACCGACACTAATTTTACGATCAATTATGGGGCGCCTAGTCTTCACTTTTAGTGCAAGTATACAATAGTGCAGGCAGCATTTAACTATTTCTTAGAGAATTGGTGTGTTAACAAAACCCACATTTTCCCTTCATAATGAATAAAAACAAACGCCTGCGAAAACTTGAAACTGCGAAACTAAATTGTGAATTGCCACAAGCCGTACTTATTTACCACTATAAACAGTTCAGTAGTTGGTAATTTTCCATAATAAACTAGATCTCTCTATGGTTTGAAGAATCTAATCTTCAACAAGATTCTCAATTCAATGCGTTACGGACCGAATCTAAACCGCGAATTCTGTTCCTGGATTCGGGAATATGTTGCCAAAAAAAGTTTCTGCAGTTCTCGATGACGAGAACTGCGTCACGAATTTGGCCAAACAAACTGTTGTGCTATTAGTGACTTTTTGTTCGTGGAAATTGGAACGGATTTCTAAGCGTGTAGGTGAGTGAGTATTTAAACCACCTAAATCTAAAGAAGGACAGCTGATTGTTTCGGAAAAAAACACAAGGTCCGCTACGCCATATCTCCGGTTAACGCAGTAAGGGCAAAATACGGTAAAGGGGGCCCTGCAATTAGGTCTTTATTAGAACCCTATCCATTCATTCCTAGACACAGTAAGCATGAAACCGCATAACATCATGAATTAGGGGTCACCTGAATAGTGAACTCCTACCAGTAGAACAGGCGATCCGTAGTACTATTATTAGCCAGTCGAACTAACCATTACCACACAGCTATCTAGGCTGATCGGGAAAAGAAGTTATTATTAATGATTTTCTCGGAAAATCAACAATATTAACTTACAGGGAAAAACTTGAAAGTTAGAAGACACATTATGTTGATTAATTAGCAACTTGAGAGATGAAATTGGGGAAAAAACGCGTTTTGGTGGTGGGATTCGAGAACTCAAGAGTCCGTATTCTTCATTACACCAACGAACCTAACCTCAAAATGACTGACAGTTCTCAGGTAATTTTGACAGATGTAACATGAGCATGAAAAAGACGGCAACAAGATCGATAAAATAGAATATATGATCCGCCTTTGTCGTGCATGGCGTGGTCTGTCAAAATGACCTGAGAAGTGTCAAATATTTTCATGGCTGGCTTTGTTCGTGTAATGAAGAATTCGCTAGATCAGCGCTTTAATCAACTTATGCGAGGTATGCACTTCAAACGGAATCGCTCAAGTAATTTTCGTTCAGTGCATTATTTTTCCGTGACCGGAAGGGTCAAGAAATTAAACACAGCAAGCCCCATTTGACTTGACGTTTCGTTTCAGCTACGTACTAGGATCCGGAATAAAGCGACGCTTAATTATTTCTTGAGCGATTCCTTGCCTGAATTTTCCACGTATCGAGATAGGCCAAGAATTTTTTTGCGATCAGCGTACTACCCATTAGCCACAGAATACATAAGTGACCCGATTTTGTCAGCCCCTTTTCGGAATACATTTTTTGCTCTCCTCAAAAACCTAAACAGTTTTCCAAACTTTTTGTTTCTGTATATTCTGCTCCTTAGCTGTAGTTTGATGATAAACATTGATGAATTAGTAAAAGTTTGATCGTAGGATAACGAGAGCTAAAAGTTTGTCGCAAAATGGGGCTGACAAAATCAGATCCTTACTGTAGTACTGGTTCTGCGAAATAGAAAGCCAAACTGACTCCGGCTTAAATGCCAACCTCTCGACACGCTCGTGGTTATGCCTTCTAATTATACAAGCCAGAGCGAATTGTTTTACAGCACCGAGACTTACTCTCGCACTCTGACTACCTAGGCACTGGACCATATGTGTTGCCGGTGTCTATTTAGTATGCGTCGAGAGCTCGGTTTGGTCGCACACTCGAACGACCAACTGCGCGGATGAAACGCAACCAGAGATGCCAGATTATTTTCATCAAAAATCTGTATCAATACAGATTTTTCTGTATCGCCGTTTTTGAGGGTATAACAGACACCGGGAGTCCTAAATTTCAATAGAAACTAACAAAAATGTACTACTTTCTGACGATTTAAAGTTTTTATTTGTATTTATTTTTCTAAAACATGTGTAAAAGTGTACAAATTTTCATAAATTCTTCAAAGTTTAAGCAGCAATTTACAAAATTTTCATTGAATTCATTGAAAATTACTTCAAATTTTATGCTTTCTGTAGAAATCTGTATCACATTTCAAAAATCTGTATTTTTCTGTACTCTGTATCTTGTCTGTATGGAAGGTCAAAAATCTGTATAATACAGAAAAATCTGTATATCTAGCATCTTTGAACGCAACTAGGGTACACATGTCTATGTTGCCCTTTACAGGCTTGTACCAGTTTGCTGGTTTCGCGTACTGGGAAAAACTTAGTTGATTAAAGCGCCGGTCTAGCGAATACGGAGTCGTGGGTTCAAATCCCACCAGAACGCGTTTTACTTTTCATAATTTTATTCTCAGTTTGCCAATTAATCAACATTCTGTGTCTTCAAATTTCCAAGTTTTTTTTTTAGTACGTCAAGTCGTACCAGCAAATAGACAAGAATATTAATTTTTATTTTGGGTCTGGAACGCCATAAATGAGAAGCAGCTATTTTCTTGTAAAGATTATCAAAGTCATTCGGAGAATAAGCAGTTGCCCAGCCTTGCGCCCAGTACACTCATTACTTCAATAGAGAATAAGTCGAGGCTGCCTTAATAGTTTTTTTTAAGTTAAATCTATTCCTAAATGGAGTTTAAGGTGACAAAGAAGTTTTATAGAAACACTTGAACAGATTTCTGAGGGATCTTTTCTTGGAAATATGAAAAAAATAAAAAAATAAATAATTGCGTATCTGTCAAAGGATAAGCAACATAGGGCGGAATTAAAAGGTACGAAACTGATTACACTCATTCAAAGAGGGTATTCTGCTTAGGGGGTTCAAAAAGTCGGTACAAGAAAATAAAATAATTTTGAAAACTTTTGGGTAACCCAAGCAACCAAAAGTTCGTATTCCACTTGAAGAACGAACTTAGAGGTTAAAGTTTGGTTCAATTCCGGTTTTGTTGAACTTAATTCTTAAAAAGTTACTCATGTATTGTTTATGAACTTGAAAGTTCATGTACATCCTTTTGACTTTCTTCAAAACGACATTAAAGTCGGAAAGAGGTTCAGAAAGAACTTACTTTGAACTTTAGAACAGAGTTCAATCAAATGCTAACCGAACTCATGTTGAACTTTTGCGTGCCTACAAAGCTCAAATATAGTTCATTTGGACATATCCCAACAACTTGAAATGTTTTGTTCCGAACTTGTTTCGAACTTTTTTTTAACTTACTACTCAAAGTTCAGATAAATATTACCCGTACTAAAAGTGAACTTCCTTGTACTTCAGCGACAGCGGAACTGGGGAGAAGTTCCCATTCAATTAAATAACTCGGAAATTGAGCGCAGCAGCTTGTGTTAATTTCACTAGTACACTTTGTTTCAGTATAATATTTCAACGTACATACTGACTTGTAATCAACGCAAAGGGTCCGTATTGTGTGGCTCAAAGGCTGCCCCCGCAGCGGACAACTGTTCTACCCATGAATCCACCGGAGTTTTGTTTTCGGCGGCCGATAAAAGTCTTCCAGCTTTGCTAGATGTTTTCAACCCGGTCTCACTTGTCGCACCAGTGCGCTGGTAATCGACGCGATCACTGAAAACTTATTAACTTTTCTGAATTATTGGAACTGGCACTAATTTATTGCTACGAACTTTTCACAATTCCGAACCAAAACAAACTGAAAATGTCAAACTGTGTAAGTTCACACGAAGTTCCACGTTAACTTCTTTCGAACCTTCGACTTCAAAAAGTTTTGCCTCTCAGCGTATTTTAGGTACAGAGAAAGTTCACACGCGAACCTGATTGAGCTCTACTAAATGATATCAGCACATTGAGTAAAATCCCATAGTGCCTAACAACCCTTACATGGAGTAGTGGTTAGGTGCCGGCTTTCAACGAGGAGAGCCCGAGTTCAAGTCTCAGTAAGTAAAATCATCAAAAGTTATTCCAAGATATTAGTCAATTTGAATTCCACATGTACTAATGTCTCTTAATGATAAAGTACTTTTGAGCAGTAAGCTCAATAAACTTTTTTTTTATTTTTCCGAAGCTTATTTTCAAGCTGAATAGCGTTACTTTCAGCGACACAAGCGTACCGAACTCAAGTTCGGTTAATTACTTAAAAAGTGAGCTGTATAGAATACTATTCATCTTCCTTCGAAAAGCTGATAAAGCCCAAACATGCTATTTTATCCGAGCTTTTGGCTGCTTGGGAATAAGTTATGGTCACGCCATCGCTTCCACCGACCAAAATGCATTTGACGTCACGCTGATTACACCGCCGCTAAAAAAGTGCCAAACAGCCCTAATCCTTGGCCTAATATGCAATTTTGACCATAACTCATGAATTAATAGAAATGATATGTCGACCCTATCACGCATACTAGCCATAGCCAATACATGTTTCATCAATTGGTAGTAAACTAACGTAAAAATTCAAGTGCTTATTTAATAACGATGAAAAGATTCGATGCGAAGGTATGCAACGTTAGTCCACGTCACAAAAATGGGCCTATTAGTGGATGCAACGTTGGCGTATTGCTTTCCGAGCGCTAGAACCACTTATTCTCTAATTTTCTCAATATTTTTGCTGAAGTACTATTACTGTTTGTTCATTAATCTTACTTTTAAATTACATTTTTGGAGTAAAATTTTCACAAAACTATACATAAATCACTTTTACTAAAGCTATTTCTAAATTTATTAACGAAAACATCGCAACCAAATTATTGTGTTATGTTCTTATAGTCACCGAGCACACAATCTTTTTTCTTGTTCATTCCTTCTGGTTTATACACAAGCAATGGCGTCGACGTTACTTTACTAATGAGCCAAGATTTGTGTGAAAAAACATGTCCTCAATATTCGGCCCACATTTAATTTGTAAAATAGTTATTATTCGTTGAAAACAAATATACAAGTTCAAAATAGCGTCTTTGACCATCGCATCAAATGTTCAGTTATCGAAAAGTCAATTCGAAATGTTCCACAATCATGCCATTTATGATCATGTGTACTAGGTTGTCCCAAAATTTGCACATTATCGAAAAGCTTGGGGGCTCACCCTGCAAATGATAGCTAAGGGTGTTAGAAACAAACTTTTGTATGACGGCAACTTTCATAAATGACGTTTAGAGGTCGCCCCGGCGAGATTTTTGAAAAATGGCCATTTTTCGTAATAAATTTCATACAAATATTTTTTACCATACAATAATTGGCAATACCCACTATTTTTATATTTTTTACAGCTTGATATGGATCCAAACTTTATGGGAAAAATAATTAACGACATGTTTTGCAGGTAACTTTTTGATACTGAATTTTTGAATTTACTAAAATTTCTCATTTTTTGATATACTTTGCATTTTACCCATCATAAAAAGTATCTGAACCTTATGCTAATTTAAAACAATTTTCATAAAAAGATAGGAAATTTTATGAGGAAAAACTTTGCCGAAGACAGCATGGCGTTTTTTCTATCTGTTTTAGAGTTATTCACGATTTACTATTTGGTGAAATCTGGATTTTTAGGTATTTAAAAAAAAAATCACAAAAGAACTGCCCAAAAACACATACAAAGTAAAAAATTACGCATGCTCAACAAGTTTTTGTCTTGATTGTGTTTAGGAATTGTGGTAGCATCATTCATTGAATTTTTCTTTCCGTTGACAAATCCATTTTCTTTGATCTAGAAAGGCGCATAATAGCGAAAAACTTTATCATAAGGTACCATTTTGAGATGCCTCAGTAGGCCATGGCATTTATAACGGTTATGTACTGACAAATGGTTTATACGAGCATAATAGACATTCAAACGCACGGCACATTTTCTATATCATTTAGAAGGTGATACATTCCGCAAAACATGTCGATCTTGTTTTTCAATGATGTTGCTCAAATCGTTCAAAGACATGAATAAAACGTTCTAGTAGTACCTATCATTTTGGTCAACAGATAGGACGATAAAAATGACGTCACTTCTTTCCGTCCAAAACTGTTGTTTACCAATAATAGCCTACCTTGTCTTTTTGTATGCCGTGTATGTGTTATGGTAATCAAATTGTTCTAACCTTGGATAACATTACGTTAACTCACTGGTTCATCTCATCCCACCCGTTTCAATTTGCCTCGGTGTATCTTATTTTCGGTGTTGATAAGATAGTTCAAATCAGTAGATACAAAAAAAAAGACATGCCCTGCTTTTCAGAATGTCTTGAATTGGAACTTAGTATCTAAAAATTGGTATTCTTACGTAAGATGATCGTAATCGCGATTTGAATTTGGCATGGATCAACGTATTCGCCTTTATTCACTTTGCCACTGTTTCCTGGGCTGTTTCACTGGTCCAGGACTCATAAGTCTTCATGTAGAAAAATAATTGAGAATATCGACAGGAAAGTAAGATAAACGCGAAAATATGGCTCAACATTTTGTAGAGAATATCTTTAAAAAATCAATAGGCTGTACGAAGCATGTCAAGGAACAAACTTTTCAAGAAATCTTTGCTAGTTAATTTCCATATGAAGGGATTGAATAACAAAAAAGAAAAATCAAATAATGATGTCACCATAATTCCATAACACAATCAAAACAAAAACTTGTTGAGCATATGTGATTTTTTACTTTGTATGTGTTTTTGGGAAGTTCTTATGTGAGATTTTTAGAAAAATACCTAAAAATTCAAATTTCAACAAATAGTAAATTGTGAATAACTGTAAAACGGATAGAAAAAACGCCATGCTGTCTTCGGCAAAGTTTTTCCTCATAAAATTTCCTATCTTTTTATGAAAATTGTTTTAAATTAGCATTAGTTTCAGATACTTTTTATGATGGGGAAAAGGCAAAGTATATAAAAAAATGACAAATTTTAGTAAATTCAAAAATTCAGTATCAAAAAGTAACCTGCAAAACATGTCGTTAATTATTTTTCCCAAGAAGTTTGGATCCATATCAAGCTGCAAATAATATAAAAATAGTGGGTATTTCCAATTTTTGTACGGTAAAAAATATTTGTATGAAATTTATTAAGAAAAATGGCCATTTTTCAAAAATCTCGCCGGGGCGACCTCTAAACGTCATTTTTGAAAGTTGCCGTCATACAAAAGTTTGTTTCTAACACCCTTAGCTATCATTTGCAGGGTGAGCCTCCAAGTTTTTTGACCATGTGCTTTTTTGGGACAACCTAATGTGTACAGACTACCCAGTAAACCGAAGAATCATAGTGTCTACAAAAAGCTAAATAAAGGGACATTTTCATTTAATTTTAATGCTCAAAAGTGCTAATACCTTGGCTAAAATTGAAACGAAATGTTACAGTTGTTTGGCGCATAGCTTTTCCGATCTCCAGTTATGCGTGTTTGTTTGACTTTTTGATTTATGTTAAGATAGGCCGAACGAGGAGACTATGTCAACGAAGCATCCCAATACCCTACCACCGCCGACCAATTTCGAATTGGCAAACTACAGGTCTTGAATTTTGGGGTCACCAGTTAGCCTAGTGGTTAAGGCTATGGATCGCCAATTCGGAGACGGCGGGTTCGATTCCCGTTCCGGTCGGGGAAATTTTCTCGACTCCCTGGGCATATAATGTATCATTGCACTTGCCTCACAATATACAAATTCATGCGTTGACAGGCAAAGAAAGCCCTTCAATTAAGGACTGTATCGGATATTAACTATAAACGTTCAAAATTGCCTGAAAAATAATCTGTTTGAAATAATCATAACTTTATTTTTGGAGATACTATATAAATCTCTTAAATAAAGAATGGCAGTTCTGATTTTCAAAAAATAATCATTTAACTTGGACTTTTATCTCAAAGATTGCACATATGTTTTTAAAATTTTGGACACCTCCTACAAATTTAAAACTGCGAAAACTGTGGGAAAATATTCATTTTTTTCTCTAATTTTTGCGCAAATATATTCTTTTCCAGAATGCTCATGATATAGGAAAATATTTTTATCAAGAAAAAATCTCTCCGCAGTTTAGGGCAATTCTTAAAAATGAAAAAAGGCTATTTTTCGAGGAACTCTTTTTTTATGCGTCTTCAAAAAACGATTACGCAAATAAAAAAATACGTAAAGTTGAAAACTTGCATTTTTTTTCGATTGGGTATGTATTTAAATCTATTGAAGAGGTAGTTTTACCAGAGAACGTCATTTTACAACCTCTGAAGATATTTAAAACAGAGCGTCAAAGTTCGACCAAAAAGTAGTTGTTTTTGGGGATAGACCGTATTCTTAATGTTGGAGGTTTTTCTATCCAAAATAAGAACTTTAAAAGTCGGTTTTAAGTGATATGTTATGTGTACATAACTGCTAGTAATAATCATTATTTTTCAGATTTTCCCCCGTACAATTTTTTTTCGCTACAAATGATTGAAACGTTAGAAAAATTTCAAAAAAGGCAGTTTGTACAGATTGTTATTTTGTGTGGTATACTCAAAGAACCATATTTTCAATAATATTAAACATTTTCCAAATTTCTTCAAGCTGTTCTAAACTTAACTATATTCTGAAGATTTCATAGAAGAACCGGAATAAAAAGACCAACCGTGCTTCGAGATAGAGCATTTTGAATGTTTATAGTTAATTTCCGATACAGTCCTTAATAACTGTGGAAGTGCTCAAAGAACACTAAGTTGAAGCGAGGCAGGCCAAGTCCCAGTGAGGACGTCGAGCCAAAAAGAAGAAGAAGAAGAAGAAGAAGAAGAAGAAGAGGTCTTGAATTTTATTACAAGGTCGAAGATAAAATGTTTGACACACACTCCAAATTTTGAATAGGGAGTAACATGCTAGGCAAACATGAACGTTATGATGATATTGATTTTCCCGTCGATTCAAGTTTTCTGAACATCAATAACGAACGCCACTCCTGGTTCTGCTAAGTGTTCTCGTACCATCACTAAACAGCTATGTACATCTACCACTTCCGGCTGGATGGTAATTTTCCTCTTCGATTGGCTGTAATGTACCGCTTCCTGTGTGCAACGTTGGCCAAAGAGAATATATCCTTTCCGTTATCACTCGACTATTCATTCGATAAGAGAATCGCCATCACCGTGCGCCAAGGAACGACCAATGGTCGACCTATACTCGACCGGAGTGGACTTGAGTAAACTTACAGTGTATCAAACAATTGTCCGTACAGGAAATTTATTGTCGAAATAATGTTTCATTCAAATGTTAATAACTTTTTTATGCGTCAATCAAAAACGCTGAAGTTTTGACCAATCATGAATCATATATTGAAGCTCCATTAGTAAAATTTTGAGCGAGATCGAATAAGTTTTCTGAAAGTTATAGAACTTGTAGTAAAACCTATAAGATTTTTGAACACATTTTTAAAACATTATATCTCAATATGTACTCGATGAAATTTTTTTAATATTTTTTGTGTTACATCTGATACCTAAGGCTTTCATATGCAGCCATGTTTGAGGTTTTATATTCACTACAAAAAATATGAAAAATGTGCATATGTTATTGACGATGTTTTAAAATTTACCATATTTTGCACATATAATTTGCCAAACGTTTTCCACTAATAAAAGTGCATTAACTGATCGAAAAATCCATAGGACCTACTCTTCATATGTAGTTTAGTAGGTCCTGTATAAAAATATATCATTAAAAGAGTTTAAAAAAGTTGAAAACACTTTGCACTTTTATTGATCAAAATATGATAAATTTCCAAACGACACTCGGCACATATACAGATTTTTCATATTTTTTATAGTGAATATAAAACCTTAAACGAAGCTGCATATGAAAGCCTTTATTATAAGCTGTAACACGAAAAATATTGAAAAAGTTTCATCAAGTACATATTGAGATATAATGTTTTAAAAATGTATTCAAAAAATTTATAAGTTATACTAAAAGTTGTATAATTTTCAGAAAACTTTTTCGATCTCGCTCAAAATTTTACCAATGGAGCTTTAATATGTGGGCTATAATTGGTCAAAATTTCAGCGTTTTTGATTGACGTACAAAAAAGTTATAATCATTTAAATTAAAAATTATTTTGACCAAAAAATTGCTGTACGGACAATTGTTTGATACACTGTATGCTGGGGTATGGAAAATCGCTACTTCGATGTCGACGACAACCGACCGAGGCGAACGACTAGATGGAGAAATCTGAACCATCTGGTCGTCGGGAAGAAAGCTTTCCGTTCTTTCCCCACACCTACTCATAGGACGGCGAGAAGGCTGACAGAAACGAGATTCATGGAAGGGTAGTACAATATCCAGCGGCAGCAAGCAAGTACAGTGGAACTAGTTTCGATTCACATGTAAGAAAAACTGCTTGTTCCGAGATGAGATGTGATGACATAATACTTACATTATCTTTATGAACCGTCAGCCATGTGTGAGTCTGTACATACACACAGATGGCATTCATTCCGCCCAACCAACCGGAGATACACACGGGGGGAGTACCCTCTCCAGGAAGGAACGATTACGTGACGATCACGCGAATGTACCGGATGACATGGTTATGGAGAAAAATTAGATCAATTTCACCGGAATGACGGAAGAGGAAGAAGCGCACACAGCGAACGGGTAAGTGGATCCTGATGCGGGAAAAGTTGTGGTTTTGTATGCACAGCAAATTGCGTTTGTCTGAGCTGGATGTCGAAGTGCCGTATATAGTGTTCTGCTAGCGGAAATTGAGTTTGCCAACGGGAATACGAGATTTTGCTACCCATTGTGTCGTCGAGGGAAGGAAAAAATCGCTGTTTGTAATTAATTTTGATCTATTTTTTATCGAATATTCCAGCGTTCGTGATGCATACTATTTTTCATGGTTTGTAGGCAGGCGGAACAGAATGTTCTATTGAAGATGCATAGTTAACATTGTTATTACATTTTCTAAACATTTTGGCTACTCTCTGTATTTTATCTCCTTCTCCCTCCTCTTCTCCAATTCCTTCTTCCAGGAAAGTTGCAGAAATTTATTTCAATTTGGAGAAAAAGTTAATGAACATTATATAATATATAGCCTCCTCATTCCGTCGAAATATGTCCTAGAATATCTCTTTTCCTTGTTTTTGGGAAGTTCCGGAAAATTATAAAAAAAGTATATTCATTTTTTGAAGAGTGTTCCACAATATTATTTTTCTTCTTCAGCTTTTTTTACCCAGGTAAGTTCAATTTTTTGCGTTTCTCGTACACAAAAGTGTACTGAAAGACTATATGTTCATTCAAAAAACGAATTTTCTATAGAAGGCTTGGAGCTTCAAGTCAAGTCACATATACCAACCAACTCAGTTCGACGAATTGAGATGATGTCTGTGTACAAAAAAGGTCACTCACTTTTAAGGCATTAAGAATTTTCGAAACGGAATTTCATCGCATTTTTTTTTCCTCCCCTGTTAGAGAAATTAAGCCACTACGTCCAATAAGTTGAATTTTACCGCATTGTTTGCTGTTAAAAAAAGGTACGAACCGATCAAAGCGTTTCGAGGTTATGGCCATTTCAGTGATCCAGACCAGATAAAACTGGCCGTATATAAAACTGAACCAAGCCCTATCATGCGACATATCAAACTGCGACGATTTTTGTGACCTTTAGCATGGTCGACGAATTTTATGCGGACATCAACACTAAATACTGCCGGGGCCCGTGGCGTAGTGGCTACACGTTTGCTTCGTAAGCAGATGGTCATGGGTTCAAACCCAACCCCGGCACTTTCGTCAGTTGCTCTTTCCCCCTGAGAGCAGCTGACACTGACCCTCTTCTGAGCCTATGGCTCAAATGAACCCGGATATTTGGACATCGGCGAACGGCAACCCATAATGGACCCCCAATCGGACTGGAAACAGGAACAACCAACAGCCACACATCCACATCCTCGTGCTCATCATTCTACCATGATATGGTAGAGAGTGAAAGCAGCGCATCGCAACCAGTTCGATGTAGTACAATTAGAAATAGAATACATTTAGGCGCTGTACAAAGTGTATGTACAGCTTCCAATCGCTCACGCAGTGCCCAAGTGGACAATAGAGCTGTAAATTAGGTTAAGTAATTGAAGAATAAAAAAAAAACACTAAATACTAGAAATTCCACTATGTCGGCTCAAAATGCAAGATGGCGGCACCAAATTCAAGATGCTGGCTGTTTAAAAGAAATTTAGCCTCTAAAGCCATGCAATATGGGATATTAGTGTGGTTCAAAAATTTTTGCTCCACACCGCTTATTCGATTCGTTACCAGATTCTAAGCCTTCTCCCAAAAAATAGCTGATTTGGTTGAAAATTGAGAGTGCACAAGCTCTTCAAAGTTTATATGGGTAAAGGACGTTTTTAATTGAATTGATCGTAGCATTTCCCCAAGTGCCCTTGAGTGTTAGTTGACCCTTGGTACTCCTAGATAAAAATCGATAACTAATTACTGTGGTCTTCGGCAAAGTTATAGCTGATAGAGTAGTCTAGGAGAACCAAGGGTCAACTAACACTCTAGAGCACTTGGGGAAATGCTGTGGTCAATTGAATCAAAAACGTCCTTTTTCCATAGTAATTCCCATACAAACTTTGAAGGGCTTGTGCACTCTTAATTTTCAACCAAATCAGCTATTTTTTGGGAGAAGGCTTAGAATCTGGTTATGAATCGAATAAGCAGTGTGGAGCAAAAACATTTTTTAAACCACGCTCATGGGGTATATTTGGTATGGGGAAGATGATTGGAGTCCAAACATGGTGACCAGAATATCCTAGATGGCGGTCTAAAATCCAAGATGGTGGCTCAAAATTCAAGATGATGGCTGTTTAATGAAGCTTTAAACTGCTGAGAGCGATTAAGGGAGCATCTCTCAACACTGAGCCCCTCCCCCATATTTCCCCGTTACCCTACTCACTACTTACTTATAACTTACTTACTTACTGTAAACCAACGTAATACCCAATCTTAAGTACTCTAACTGTTCTGAACACAATCAAATGTCATTTAGGTAACGTTACCTACGGAGGGACCTGAATAGATTTTACCTGAATGGATTATACTTAAATAAATGGAAGTTTTAGTTTTATGAAAATACTAATCCAATATCCAAGATGGCCATTCAATCTAAATCCAAAATGGCGGCTCCAAATTCAAGATGGCCGTTGTTTAATGGAGTACAGTATGGAGAATATGTCCGGAGTCCAAAACGGACAACCAATATGGCGATCTAAAATCTAAGATGGCGTCCCAAAATTTAAGATGACCGCTGTTCAATGGTGTTTAGGCTAATAAATCATTCAATATGGGAATATTTTTGTAGGCTCCAAGCCCGTGCACAAGGGGGTGGGTTTGGGGTTTATAACAGACGCTTCATACACTAGGCGCTCCTCCGCCTTTTGCCGAAATTGGGAAAAACCCTTCCCTTGACATCACTTCTGTGCACGGGCCTGGTGAGCTCAGTGTACCAATTATGGCTATAGTACCTACTTCAAATTGACATTAGTTCATTTTCAACCTTTAACGATGTAAAACAACATGAAACATTTTGTACACAGTGGTCACATTCACAAAAGCTCGTTGCACTCATTCATGCTGCACAATTCGCTCAAAAAAAGTGTAAAGTGACACGTGTTTGGGGCAGGTGCACATTGTCCTTCCTCGTGAAGTGATGAAAATGGATGCCAACAGTATTACAATTGAAAATTGAAGGAGTTAAGGAGTGGTTACGTTCATCCAACGACATAGAACTGGGTGAGATCATTCCGATTTTTTTTTTCTTTGCATCCTAGAAGGAGTCAGTATAATTTCGAGTCCTCGAGTCTCTGGTGCTGACCTAATATTGAAGCGAGTAATTGTAGCTCACAACTAATATTGAGCAAATTTAAAATAATTGGCTAAATTACCTCAACGTCGATCGCAGTTAACACATGGCAATGTGATTTAAGTAAGGTGAAGAGATCATTTTGTGTAAGACATAGTACTTTCCTTGTGTAAGTGCGCGGTCTTTAATTTTTCATAGCAACCCATATAATCTTGACAACGCTTGACGTCATACGGTCAGTTGTTGTGATATTCAGAGACCGCCCACTGCCCACTACCCCTACATTGTATTGTTTTTTTATTCCTCAATCGCTTAACCTAATTTACAGCTCTTTTGTCCACTAGGGCACTGCGTGAGCGATTCCAATTGGAAGCTTTACTTACAATTTGTACAGCGTCTGAATGTATTCTATTATAACTAGCAGACCTAACGTGGTTAGCCACTTTCCAAAAATAATGTATATTTTTTCGATCCTTTTGACAATTATCTTTTTTGAAGTTCACATATGTGAAATATTACACTCAGTATAGTACATTGCTTTGAAAAGCGCCAGAAGGTATACTATGATGTATCCAGCCTTGGTTAGTATATGACTGTTGTAGGGTTCTAATTCATGAAAGAAACTTCTTGATCTTCAAGAAGTTTAAGTGCAGAACATTCCAGGACTTTCTTTTTTCCTGAAAGTTTAAGGATAGACTTGTTAGAATACCAAAATGGCCGACTTTGGCACCTACTCACGATTTCGAGGGCACACATCTCTTCGTGAACAAAATTAGTTCACCTGAGCTTCTTATTTTAAGCTTATTTCAAGTGAGCAAGAACAGAATAATAAAATGTTTGAAATGTTTGTAAATGTTTGTAGCTTACTTCTTGAGAATTGTGCGTCTGAAGTTCTGAAGCACTGCTGAAGCGGGATTTCAAGACGTTTGTCCTTTAAGTAGATTCCAAAATGTTTTCGAATGTTTTAAGAATTTGGAATGTTCTAGAGTTCCAGAATGTTTTCCTTATTATTATTTCTGAAGAGTCCAATAACTTCCAGAAAGTTCTCGAAAATTTCTAACTATGATGAAACATTTCAATGCGTGACGGAGGGACCGACAGACAACTCTGGGATTTTATATTATGATTCTACTATAGACGGATTTCGCGCCAACTCGAACAAATGTTGGCAGCACCCTCTCAGATTACAACGAAACTTTCTTGGTGTGTAGATCTTGCCCAGATAAGCCACTTTGCATACTCATTTTTCTAATTTTTTTTCTCGGCTGACTTTTGAAAAGGGCTAAACTTTTTTTATGAATTTTTTAAAAATGTTTTTAATCAAAAAATGACTACTCCTACAAAAAAGTGTTGTATGGGTGATTATCACAAAATAAATCAAATTTTAAGAAAAAAATACTGAAAAAAATCCAAAATGAGCCCTACACTGAAAAAATCATTTCTAAAAATTCAAAGTTGATTTAAAAAAACACCATTTGATTTTGATGAAATTTTGTCTCAAGACAGGTAATTATGTTCCCTACCAACCGTCCATACATCACAAGATGGGCACTTTTAAGGAAAAAAAGTTTTTCTAACAAAAACTTTATCTTGTTCGAATGATTTTTTTTTCAGTGTATTTTGTTATCAACAATAAAACCAGTGAAGGCCATAACAATCCCAGAATCCAATGAAACTCAATTTTCTAAGAGATTTTGTGTTATTTATTCAATCATTTGGAAGGGTTTTCCTATACATAAAAAACTTCAAAATATTACAAATGTATTTTCTTAGGAAATGTAATGTTTGATCGCAATATGTATTGAAGTGCACTTTTAAATATACAATTATTTATAATTATAAATTTTTCATATGTATATATATGTGTCTTAGAGCCAATTTCAAACATGTTCTTTTCTATTTTTTTCCGATCATACTAAATATTTTTGGTTCATTTTCTGAATTAGAATACCTGTTTGCCTTTACTTTGTCGCCAGGAATAGGCAAAAAACTATGGAATTTCTGAGTGCCTGGTATTGTTTTGGCGTTATTATATATTTCTTCGAGATCTTCTGACATTTTAATGTACTGTTCAGTGGATACGTAACAGAAATTTAATTTAGTTATATTTTTATCTGTCTGTACAACTACCCAGTTATATAACTCTCGTGGAGTTGTTATGGTATTTCCATAATCTCGAGCAAGACTTGCTCTCTTTGCCATTCGCTTGAGAGTGTCACCAATAGCATCACATGGACCTTAACCGTGGGACGTTGCAAAAAAAAATGCCATTCTGCTCTTAATGCATGCTTTGACTGGAATCTACATAGACTAGCAAAGTTCTTCTTATTTTTGTATTGTGATGCTGCCCCATCAGACATAAAATAAATTTTAGAAAAGTTCGTTAATTGTTTCATAAAATCTATCATTTTTGAGATGAACAACTGGACCGCAACTGTATCGTGAGCCCTTACTTCCGATATGATAATGAAGCTAACATTTACAAGTTTATTATCTTTCATATAGTAAATTTCAAATGAGTGTATTGTTGCTTGCGAGTTGTTCCAATGATATCCTTGAGCAGCGTTTTGAATTATGAATGAATAGTTTTCAGAGAAATCACAAATCGCAAGAATTTCATCATCCTTCAATGTATCTTTTTTATTTCTGGGAAATGATGATTGTTGTTTATGAATAAAGTCGTGTGTTATAAGTTTGTCAATTTTATCAACAAGATACGGAACAAATTCATCAACAGGTTTAATAATCGTTTCTAAATTACAGCGATCAGTATTCAACCACTGCTGAAATATAATCTCTTCTTTGTCATTTGATTCTAATATCAATGTAAGTTCCTCTTCAATGTGTTCATTACAAGCACACTTTCCACAAGCACGGAAAAAGCAATTATCTGTTCTGGTGGAAATATCGCAAAGCATTTTTTGTATTATTTCATCTTGTGACACAATTCTTATACTGTTGAACATTAAATTTACATTTTCATGAATAGTACATATGCATACATTATGTATACCAGTAGAATCAAGTAAAATACAATGCTTTGGTCGCAACTGTGTAAATACTGTGAAACCAATATTCACAGTTTTGTACATATCTACAAAAATCATATAAGCCTCATTGAGCGACATCATCAAAAGTCGTTTTTGAACTTCGAACCTCAGAAACAAAATCATTTGTTCCTGGCATTGGCCTGCTGATATCATTATCATCAAAAAATTCTCTTACTATTTGTTTTGTATCGTCATCAATACCATGCCCCCTTCTTTTTTCGGTGGTACAAAGAATACCCTGTTCATAAACAAGATCCTTCACCTGCCTCGCCATATACATTGGTGCGTTAAACTCTCTTGTGATTTTATTTACCGACCAAGACTTAGGAAGTACAGATAGTATTTTAATCTGTTCGCTTCTGTCAGTTGTAGGGTGATTGAACTTATCCTTTAACTGCATAATTATCTCGTCATACGCCTCCACTTTGCCAACATCCGTTGAATCTATTCCGAAGATATTTTTTTCGAACTGCTTTCGTAATCTGCAATGATTTGTTTATGCGATATTCCATACTTCTCATGTTTCTAGATGAGATTGGCGATAAACTCAATGTTTCAGCAATGGTATTAAACTTCTCAATATTATGGGGACCCTGTAGTTGATCTGTTGACGGAATTGACTCCAATGATGGAATAGATGGTACCATATCTGTAAGATAAAAGTTAAGGTTAACAATATAATAATGAATGCAGTGGAAAGTTAATGATAGTTATTTATGCAACGAGTTGCAAAAATGATTTTTTTTCGCACAAGTAGTACATTTATCCAACGAGGCTTGCCGGGTTGGATAAATACGAAGAATACTGAAAAATGTAGTTTTGCAACGAGCTGCAAAATGAGTTATATAAAAGAAGCTAACACGTTGAAGGCTTACTTACCCAGCTTATGTTCGATTTGTTGACCACTCGTTGACGGTTCTGGTTCTGGAACATCATGATGTTGCTGTCCACTAAATGATGGTTGCATAGTTTCGACGTTTCCATCCGATCGGCGTTTTTTCGTATTCGGGCTTCTGTTGTGACTTATCAATCCACGACATGACTCACACATACTCATCGATTCGTCGATTTCATGTGTATATCCCATGGAATGAATTTTATCTATCGATCTTAATGACATGCCCCGTAGGTTATGACGGTTACACTTTGGATTGTTTATTTTTGCACTGCACTTGAATTTGTTGAATTTTGATTTATACGATTGATCCATTACTTTTCAGAACTGCCTTTAATAACCAAAGAGAAGTAACACGTTGAATGATACCGAATTATTTTCTTGTTTTGTTCATATTTGCTTTAGGTACAACTCTTGATTTGTTTTTTTTTTCGATTAGGTAGTTCGAATCTAATAAATAGCCTTACCTAATATTAGGTAAGAACATGGGGCAGAAACGTTTGGGTAGAAATTACAGCAGCACGTATGAAATGCGTGTTCTAATTGTATATTGTTTCGTACTTCTAGAGTGCTGCTGCGTGAATATGGGTGCATTGCATCGTCGCATATGACACAATAAGTTTCATTGCATTTTGGGATTACTAGATAACTTTCACTGGTTTAGTTTGTTTTTAAAAAAATACACTGAAAAAATAATAATTTGGACATGAAAAAGTTTTTGTTAGAAAAACTTTTTTTCCTTAAAAGTGCCCATCTTGTGATGTATGGACGGTTGGTAGGGAACATAATAACCTGTCTTGAGACAAAATTTCATCAAAATCAAAAATGGTGTTTTTTTTAAATCAACTTTGAATTTTTAGAAATGATTTTTTTCAGTGTAGGGCTCATTTTGGATTTTTTTCTTAAAATTTGACTTATTTTGTGATAATCACCCATACAACACTTTTTTGTAGGAGTAGTCATTTTTTGATTAAAAACGTCTTCTGGAACGCCAACACGGAGTCTGCAGTGTATCAACATTTGATTAAAAACATTTTAAAAAAATCCATAAAAAAGTTTAGCCCTTTTCAAAAGTCAGTCCAGATAAATTTTGAAGAAACTAAGTATGCAAAGTGGCTTATCTAGTCTTGGTGTACATACCCAGAAAGTTTCATTGTAATCTGAGAGGGTGATGCCAACTCCGAATACGATTTGGGGCGAAATTCGTCTATATCCAACTGGTTGCCGTTGCGCTGCTTTCACTTTCTACCCTATCATGAACCCTATCATAGAATGATGAGCACGAGGAAGCTGATGTGTGGCTGTTGGTTGTTCCTGTTTCCAGTCCGATTGGGGGTCTATTATGAGTTGCCGTTCGCCGATGTCCAAGTATCCGGGTCCATTTGAGCCATTGGCTCAGAAGAGGGTCAGTGTCAGCTGCTCTCAGGGGGAAAGAGCAACTGACGAAAGTTCCGGGGCAGGAATCGAACCCATGACCAGCTGCTTATGAAGCAAACGTGTAGCCACTACGCTACGGGCCCCGGCATTGTGTTGTTACCTACGATGATTTGTGTGTTATTTACCCAAGTAACACACATGTTATATAAAAGTTACGACAGCGCAAATTTTGGTTGTATAGAAGTTTATTTTACGTTATTTCAACACAATGTTAGAATTACGAAAAATAAACTTATATACAACCAAAACTTGCGCTGTCGTAACTCTATTATAACATGTGTGTTGCTTGGGTATTCAAACACAAACAAGGGTAAGTTTAGCAGCGGTCGAAAAAATTGAGAGTTTGAAAGTTTTTCTAATATGTTTGTTCTATTTTAGGTTAAAATGCACCAAGTTTCGACCTTCAACGATCACTTGCAGCAAGCAGAACATATGAATTATAAAAAATGGAAGTTGATTGGCACGGTAAAGGCTGGGTATGCTGCGCAATTCAGATCCCATTGTGATCCACTAGCCTCTGCCCAGCAACTCCTATCCCTACCTCCACGCGGTACCGGCCGGAAACTATGAGCAACCTTAGGGAAGATCGGGTAACTAACCCCGGTGGGAACTTTGGTCGTAGGCTGACAGGGAAGGGGGGGTTTGCTTCGGTAAACCTGAGTGTCTGTTCTCCAGGAGGAGCGGCTCACAACAGCGTCTGATCCCCATGTTAGGGGCGGCTGATCTACGTCCGAGTGCCAGGGAAGAACTCTAAGCTCAACTGTGCACTATGGTCCTCCGGAAAGTAGGGGGTTGGTGTCAGGCCCTACGAGCCAGCCGTAAAAAACCATTGTTACGGAAAATCAGCAACAGAATAATACGAACCGAGACCAACGGCAACGACCCCAGCGAACAAGAAGGACTTGCGATTGGAAACTCGGTACGTGGAACTGCCGATCTCTCAACTTCATTGGGAGCACCCGCATACTCGCCGATCTACTGAAGGACCGCGGGTTCGGCATCGTAGCGCTGCAGGAGGTGTGTTGGACAGGATCCATGGTGCGAACGTTTAGAGGTAATCATACCATCTACCAGAGTTGCGGCAACACATGCGAGCTGGGAACAGCTTTCATCGTGATGGGTGATATGCAGAGGCGCGTGATCGGTTGGTGGCCGATCGACGAAAGAATGTGCAGGTTGAGGATCAAGGGCCGATTCTTCAACTTCAGCATAATAAACGTGCACAGCCCACACTCCGGAAGTACTGATGATGACAAGGACGCATTTTACGCGCAGCTCGAACGCGAGTACGATCGCTGCCCAAGCCACGACGTCAAGATCATCATAGGAGATTTGAACGCTCAGGTAGGCCAGAAGGAGGAATTCAGACCGACGATTGGTAAGTTTAGCGCCCACCAGCAAACGAACGAAAACGGCCTACGACTCATTGATTTCGCCGCCTCCAAAAATATGGCCATACGTAGCACCTTTTTCCAACACAGCCTCCCTTATCGTTACACCTGGAGATCACCACAGCAGACGGAATCTCAAATCGACCACGTTCTGATTGACGGACGGCACTTCTCCGACATTATCGACGTCAGGACCTATCGTGGCTTCAGACTCTAGTTTAATTTAAAAACACTTCACTAATACTTTACTTTTGCAAAAGAAAATAAAAAATGAATAACTCTTTTAAAGAAAAACTAGAAAGGACGAGCAAATTCCTTTTAATTCTACTACTGTGCTTATCTTCGGACAGATAGGCCTATTTCGTCTGTGACTTACAGACTTCTTCAGTGTCAAGTGCTCGACTGAAAGAAAACCTCGCATTCGTTGTGGTATTTATACTAGGAGTGTATGTGTAGGTACGTGTGTGGGTAAAAGTGTAGGTATAAAAATGTAGGTACAAAATTGTAGGTACATATTTGTAAAAAAGGGGGTGTATCTGCCTGTTAGAAAACAGGGTGTCAATAAGATACCTAAAGCTAGGAAAATTCCTACCGATTTGGTAGGTAGTCAATTGGTGTTTGTTGTGTTATTTTTTTTCCTGCCGATTTGGTAGGTAGTCAATTTGTGTTTTGTGTATTGTGTAATGTTTTGTGTGTGTTAGGTAAAAATTTAAACAGCCACGTGTACCCATTGCCCTGATCCTTGTTAAGTAGTTTTTTATTGTTTTGTTTGTAAATTTCTAAACTTTCTGCAACATCAAGTTTCCATGGGTTTGTAATGTGTCGTAAGAGTTTAATATTTGAAGTATTCATAAAATGTCCTTCATTGAAAATATGTTCAGCAACTTTAGATTTAAAATGATGAATGAGTCCCTTGTCTGTGTCTTTGTGAGCTTTTGATACTTCCGTTATGTGTTCTTTGAATCGTGTGTTGAGTGTGCGTTTTGTTTGTCCTATGTATATTTTGTCACAGTGATTACATGTTACTTTGTAAACACCAGATTTTGTTAAGTTGTCCAACGGGTCTTTCGTAGATCCTAAGAGAGTTTGAAGTTGGTTAGCTTTGCTTGTGAAAACTAATTCAAAACCAAACTTTCTGAGAATTGGTCGGAGTTTTTTGGTGTCATTGTTGTAGTTCACAGTTATCCGTTTAAGTGTAGGTTCTGTCCGTGTCAGTGTAGTCAAAGAACGTCTGTATTGTTGTTGTGTCTTTTTGTTGATGATCTGTTGTATTGTTTGTTTTGTGTAACCGTTCAACTGTGCTGTTTCGAAAATGTAATTAAGTTCTTTCGTTTTTCCTGTTTCACTAAGTGGAAGTGTCTGCATTCGGTGTATCATGTGATTGAAGGATGCAATTTTGTGTTGATGTGAGTGATTTGATGAATTTGGAATAGTGCGTTGAGTGTGTGTCGGTTTTCTGTAAATTTCGAAGGAAAGTGTTGATTCTTGTTTTACGATGAGTATGTCCAAAAATGGTAGTTGGTTGTTCTGTTCAACTTCACAAGTGAATTCGATGTTTTTGTGTGCATTATTGATATTGTTCAAGATTTCAGGTAAAAGATGTTTCTTAACAATGCTAAACACGTCGTCAACGTATCTCCACCAGACTTCAGGAAGCTGTTTGTTGTTTTCTAAGCGTTTTTCCAAATTTGCCATAAAAATTTCACTTAAAAATGGAGAAAGTGGATTGCCCATGGGGGCACCATTAAGTTGTTTGTAGGTTTCATTTCTGAACGAAAAATAATTTTCTTCCATACAAAGTTTGGTTAATTTGATGTATGTACGAACTTTCTTAATCCAATCTGAATTTGAATCTTCATATTGGTTCAGAAGCCAATCTTCTAGTAGGTTAATGGCCTCTTTAACTGGAATGCTTGGAAATAGTGATTTAACGTCGAATGAAACTAAAATTTCATCGTCGTTAACGGATAAATTCTGTACTAGTTCTGTGAATTGTTCGGAATTCTTGACAGATCTACTGTGAAATTTTTTAGGCATGTTTTGGAATTCTTGTACTAAATATTTGGCAATTTTGTGTGTAGGTGAACCAATGGCTGAAACAATCTCACGCATTTCATTTCCAGGTTTATGAACTTTGGGAAGTCCTTTTATTCTTGGCAATGAAGGGTTAGATTCTTTCAGGCTTTTAATGACGCTTCCTAAAACTGGTGTAGACTCTTTGAGAGTTTTGTCAACACGTCTTACTAATCCTGGAAGAGGATCAGTACGTTGTTTTCGGTAAGGTCCATTTTGAATCTTGTTATTCATTATTTCATCATAGTCCTCTTTGTTCATGATTACTGTTTTGTTTCCTTTGTCAGCTTTCAGATAGAAAACTGGTTTCTGGTTAAGTTCTTTGATTATTCGTTGTTCTTTCAGGTGTTCTTTGTTCAATTTGTTTTGTTGTGTGTTTTGAATAGTGTTAGCTGTTTGTGTTCTGATTTCTTGAATCTGTGGTGTCTGTAAATTGTTCGTGTTGATAGCTGTTTCAATGTCGATTATGGTTTGTGTTGAATCTGGTTTAGAGTGTACTGCGTAGTTAAGACCTTTGTTGAGAAGGGTCAACTGTTCTTCCGTAAACTGTTCGGAAGAGCGATTGACCACTAACCCAGTTAGTTCTTGTGTTGTGTTTTGTGGTTGTGTAGAAGAACATGTAAACTTCGGATTTTGCATCTTTAATGCTTTAAGTTTTTTATCTAGTAATTTCCTTTTTCTTTCTGATTCACAAAATTCTGCAACTTTTACTTTTGTTAGAAAATTAGGGAAAGATTCAGGATAATCTTTCGCTAACTTTAAATGGAGAGAATAACATTCCAAAGTTTTCATGTTGATCTTGCTGTGTAGTTTTTTGATGCTTTCTTTGATGAGTGTTTGTTCAAGTGTCTTTACTATGTTGGGGTTTGTGGCTGTTTTAACTTTTACCTTGTGACTTACGGGAGTAAGCCTGTACTCTATACACTTCTTGAGAAACGCGATATCCTTGTGTAATCCTGCGATGGTCTTCTTCAACTCGATGAACTTATTCGGCTCTGACTTTGGCTTGGTTGCCATCTTCACTTTACTATTACTTTAGAGCTTTTAGTAGAACTTGTTACTTCAGACTCTAGTTTAATTTAAAAACACTTCACTAATACTTTACTTTTGCAAAAGAAAATAAAAAATGAATAACTCTTTTAAAGAAAAACTAGAAAGGACGAGCAAATTCCTTTTAATTCTACTACTGTGCTTATCTTCGGACAGATAGGCCTATTTCGTCTGTGACTTACAGACTTCTTCAGTGTCAAGTGCTCGACTGAAAGAAAACCTCGCATTCGTTGTGGTATTTATACTAGGAGTGTATGTGTAGGTACGTGTGTGGGTAAAAGTGTAGGTATAAAAATGTAGGTACAAAATTGTAGGTACATATTTGTAAAAAAGGGGGTGTATCTGCCTGTTAGAAAACAGGGTGTCAATAAGATACCTAAAGCTAGGAAAATTCCTACCGATTTGGTAGGTAGTCAATTGGTGTTTGTTGTGTTATTTTTTTCCTGCCGATTTGGTAGGTAGTCAATTTGTGTTTTGTGTATTGTGTAATGTTTTGTGTGTGTTAGGTAAAAATTTAAACAGCCACGTGTACCCATTGCCCTGATCCTTGTTAAGTAGTTTTTTATTGTTTTGTTTGTAAATTTCTAAACTTTCTGCAACATCAAGTTTCCATGGGTTTGTAATGTGTCGTAAGAGTTTAATATTTGAAGTATTCATAAAATGTCCTTCATTGAAAATATGTTCAGCAACTTTAGATTTAAAATGATGAATGAGTCCCTTGTCTGTGTCTTTGTGAGCTTTTGATACTTCCGTTATGTGTTCTTTGAATCGTGTGTTGAGTGTGCGTTTTGTTTGTCCTATGTATATTTTGTCACAGTGATTACATGTTACTTTGTAAACACCAGATTTTGTTAAGTTGTCCAACGGGTCTTTCGTAGATCCTAAGAGAGTTTGAAGTTGGTTAGCTTTGCTTGTGAAAACTAATTCAAAACCAAACTTTCTGAGAATTGGTCGGAGTTTTTTGGTGTCATTGTTGTAGTTCACAGTTATCCGTTTAAGTGTAGGTTCTGTCCGTGTCAGTGTAGTCAAAGAACGTCTGTATTGTTGTTGTGTCTTTTTGTTGATGATCTGTTGTATTGTTTGTTTTGTGTAACCGTTCAACTGTGCTGTTTCGAAAATGTAATTAAGTTCTTTCGTTTTTCCTGTTTCACTAAGTGAAAGTGTCTGCATTCGGTGTATCATGTGATTGAAGGATGCAATTTTGTGTTGATGTGAGTGATTTGATGAATTTGGAATAGTGCGTTGAGTGTGTGTCGGTTTTCTGTAAATTTCGAAGGAAAGTGTTGATTCTTGTCCTATCGTGGCGCCAACATCGACTCCGACCACTATCTGGTGATGGTCAAACTGCGCCCAAAACTCTCCGTCATCAACAATGTACGGTACCGGCGACGGCCACGGTACAACCTAGAGCGACTGAAGCAATCGGATGTCGCCTCAGCATACGCGCAGAATCTCGAAGCCGCGTTGCCAGACGAGGGCGAGCTCGATGAGGCCCCTCTAGAGGACTGCTGGAGTACAATGAAAGCAGCCATCAACGACGCAGCCGAGAGCACCATCGGGTACGTGGAACGGAATCGACGGAACGAATGGTTCGACGAAGAGTGCAGAACGGTTTTGGAGGAGAAGAACGCAGCGAGGGCGGTAATGCTGCAGCAAGGGACTCGACAGAACGTGGAACGTTACAAACAGAAGCGGAAACAGCAGACCCGCCTCTTTCGGGAGAAAAAGCGCCGCCTGGAAGAAGCGGAGTGTGAAGAAATGGAACTGCTGTGCCGTTCCCAAGAAACACGGAAGTTCTATCAGAAGCTCAACGCATCCCGCAACGGCTTCGTGCCGCGAGCCGAAATATGCAGGGATAAAGACGGAGGCCTCTTGACGGACGGACGTGAGGTGATCGAAAGGTGGAAGCAGCACTTCGATCAGCACCTGAACGGCGTGGAGAACGTAGGCACGGGAGCCCACGGCAACGGAAGGAACGACGACGCCAGTGCAGCGGAGGACGGAAATGAACCAACTCCCACATTGAGGGAAGTTAAGGATGCCATTCACCAGCTCAAAACCAACAAAGCAGCTGGTAAGGATGGTATCGCAGCTGAACTCATTAAGATGGGCCCAGAAAAGTTGGCCACCTGTCTGCATCGGCTGATAGTCAGGATCTGGGAAACCGAACAGCTACCGGAGGAGTGGAAGGAAGGGGTAATCTGCCCCATTCACAAGTAAGGCGACCATTTGGAATGTGAGAACTTCAGGGCGATCACTATTTTGAATGCTGCCTACAAAGTGCTATCCCAGATCATCTTCCGTCGTCTGTCACCTAAAACAAATGAGTTCGTGGGAAGTTATCAAGCCGGCTTCATCGACGGCCGGTCGACAACGGACCAGATCTTTACCGCACGGCAAATCCTCCAGAAATGCCGTGAATACCAGGTCCCAACGCACCACCTGTTCATCGACTTCAAAGCGGCATACGATAGTATCGACCGCACAGAGCTATGGAGAATCATGGACGAACACGGCTTTCCTGGGAAGCTGACTAGACTGATTAAAGCAACGATGGACGGTGTGCAAAACTGCGTAAGGGTTTCGGGTGAACTATCCAGTTCATTCGTATCTCGCCGGGGACTACGACAAGGTGACGGACTCTCATGTCTACTCTTCAACATCGCGCTGGAAGGTGTGATGCGACGAGCCGGGCTCAACAGCCGGGGAACGATTTTCACAAAATCCGGTCAATTTGTGTGCTTTGCGGACGATATGGACATTATCGCTAGAACATTTGGAACGGTGGCAGAACTGTAAACCCGCCTGAAACGCGAAGCAGCAAAGATCGGCCTGGTGGTGAATGCCTCAAAAACAAAGTACATGCTGGTAGGCGGAACCGAACACGACCGGATCCGTCTGGGTAGTAATGTTACGATAGACGGGGATACTTTCGAGGTGGTGGAGGAATTCGTCTACCTCGGATCCTTACTGACGGCTGACAACAACGTGAGCCGAGAAATTCGGAGGCGCATCATCAGCGGAAGTCGGGCGCCATGCATGAATGTTTGACAATGTATCTCATTGCGCTACGAAACACAGTTATGGAAAAATCGATTTATTTCAATGTTTATGAAATTCAATTTTCAAGAATTACATGTCATTGTATAGCTAAATAATAGCAGATTACGATATACCATTCGATAGCAGAAGCTGATTCAATGTAAAATGCTTGTTTGCACATTTCATGAGGTCGGTCAAGCCTATCAATGTTACCCCGCTGATCAATGATACCCCGTTTTACGTTAAGTATATGAGGAGCATGACCCCAGTTTTGTTCCAGCCGTTTTATGTTTTCGAACGCAAGAATTACTGTGGTGGTAAGGCAGATTGAGGGTAATGTAACACGACCCAAACATGCTTATTGTTGAGCTTGTATGACGTCAACAACCCTCCCCTCAAAAGTTGTTTATTTCCCAGTCCCTACTAACACAATCAAAGCAAAGTTCCTCTACACCTTCTTTATATCACGTTGAACACATTGGACTACTCTTAGTAAAATACATAATTCAAAAATAACTATCTAAGCTTGAAAGTATATTCTCCGTATACTCTAAGTTCAATACTGTGAGAAGCGCGCGACTATTTTCGTGAGTCGGTCGGTTTTCGCGGTAGGGAGATGGGGACGCGAATATTTAATGTAGAATCAGAAGCGCGCGATAACTTTCGTGGGAAATTCGATTTTCACGGTTAAGTAAACGACCAATGCGGTGACGCGTTTAATATTGAACGATCGTTGATGTATGTGCTTACCCTTACTATCGTGACCAAATAAATCATAATCGAGATGCAGACCGTATCGTGTATTTTTATGTATCTAGTGGATCATATCACCAATCAAAGGTGGCTCCAAGATCCACACCTTCAGGTATCAGCAGGTCGGCTCCAGAGACACGTTCTCCTCCATTTGGGAAATTTGTGCCATCCAGATCCACACCCTACCCTACCCTACTAGCAAATACTCCTTCCCCAGACAACTGTGGGGATGCTATGGATTCCACGGTTTCTGAAGGTTGTCGAACTAATGTTCCTTCCCTTTCCCGATGACCGTAAGGACGTGGCCGGAGCCGTTATTGACTTTAAAATATTGAACTCTCGAATTGTGCACATTGAGAGTGTGCAGCTTCGTTTGTTCTGGTCAATAACGGAGTAGCAACTACGATGTGTACGGTTATCTTTGCTTTGCTTTTTCTATAAAGTATGAAAACTTATCTATCATTTGACAAATCGAAAACATTCGTCGGTCTTCTTGTAATGTTTGTAGAAATAGTTTTCCTTAGGTAGTGTCATAACTGGTTCAGAAGCCCAATATAGAGGATTCCCGGAGTCCAATATCCAAGATGGCAGCCTGTTTAATTGAGCCTAAGGCTCTAAAACCAGTTCCAGGTCATTTGACCGAATGCCATTTGACCAAATGCCATTTTACCGAACGGGTCATTTGACCGAATGGGTCATTTGGCCGAAAATTAGATGATGAACTTGAGTGACCATGTTGCTGTTCACCACATCAGTATAACGCGGAAGAACAGTCTATGGTTTAAAAAAAGAATCTTCTTTGATAAAATGGCAGAACCAGAAAAAAATCATAGGTTACCATGATTAAAACAAGGAAATATTTCTGAATGTCACAAATTTCCGCTCAATTCCTTTGATCATGATTCAGCAAAACGGCATTCAGGCAAATGGCCGGACAGCTCTAGAACCATTCAATGTGGGTATATCTGGTATAGGGAAGCAGTCTGGAGTACAGAAATATCGACCAGAATTTCCAAGATGGCGGCACAAAATTCAAGATTGCGGCTTGTTTTAAGAGTTTTAGGCTCAAACATCCAAAACCATATAAACGATATGATGTTAGTGTCATGAAATAGGTTTTTGTTAAACGTATGAAAGTGCGATATTCATCAACATGTCACTTGAGTTTTGTTGAAATGGGGTTTCGAAGGCACGAGAAAGGCGCCATCGCCGCTAGGTGGATTAATTAGGGTGATGCTTCCATCTAATGAGGCATTGGCAAAGGTAAGGTGGAATATCTCTGATTTTTGGCAATTTTCCGTCTGATGTGACGGGAAATAGCGCATATGACAAAGTAAATGTTTACCGTACCTCTGCAGAGAACAAGATTAACACAGTTGCCATCGGTCAAGCAGTAAAACTAACAGCAATCCAATGGAATATGTAAAATAAGCCATATACAAACTGAACAGAAAGGCTGCTTAAAGGATGGGATCGTGATCAAACATACCAAACGCGGAAGTGAAAAGCTGCATCAGTTTGCACCAGAATTTAAACATGAAGTGAATGATTAATCACACATGGGGGCCTCATTTGCCAACTGGTACTGGGCTGAAACGAGTTACACACGTGTGATAACAATACTAGGTTCATCAGTTACTGTCGCAGGAAATTGGTTCAATTTCACTTTGTTAATTATTTTGTCCTTTTATAACGAACGTCAGAACTGAGTTGTAAAAACTCATCCAGCTCTAAAATTGTGAAAGACAAGATCTGATTCACTACTCGCACATGCACAAACCAAACGGTCAATTGTTCTTCAATGAATCGAAAGCTAAATTGATGAAACTGACTAGGCGGCACCCCTTTTCACCAGCAACGAAGAGCATTGTAGAGCACCACCATTGGGACACCAATTTCGACAGCCGCTTGCATTGATTTCTTTATCATTGTTGTGTGTGCCACGTGTAAACACATTCCGCTCAATGTTGTCCTTTCACCGACCCAAAGCAGCCGTAACGATTCCGAGCACAAATTGTGTCCACCTAGCAGAATCTGCATCGGATCGGATCCTTCTCTGCTGTGGATTGTGCTCCAGCTTTTTCCCATAATACAACCCCCAATGTTTGCAGAGTAAACATATTACAAAATCTATTCTTGCCACTGTGTGTATGGACCGTCGTATATAAGATTTTCTTCCAATCTGGTTCACCATTTTTAGCTCAAACGCCGGCAATCAAAGCTCGGGGAGTCGAGTCCTGACATCAGGCCCAGGCTCAAGCAAGGCGACCGACCGACAGATGCGTTCGGAAGATTGGTATTTACGTAATATGCGGAGGCGTATGGGTGTGAGTCGGTACAAAGATGAGCTTTGCCCTGGCACAGTCTGTGAAATGCAGTGGGGCTTGATTTGCATTGGTCTTACAATAACATGTAGCATTGCAATTGTCCTTTGGAGAAATAGGTAGGAGCCATCGAAACCGCACTGCCGAAGAGAAATGGCAGTCATTCGAACACGTTTAGTTCATGGGCTGCAGGGCAAAGGGAATAAACTGTGTTTGCTTCCTTAAGTGTGTTGACCAATGTGGTGGTGCTTTCGGATGCTGTATTCCCATATGAGACTTTCTTGAGCTGCCTGGATGTACACATGGTTTGAATTTAAGAATTCTCTCTGTAGCTGTGGGGAACCTACAGGTTTCATGTAAAGAAAATCTGTAACTTTGTGGCAGAAACTATGTTTCAAATTTGTCAGAAAGTGAACATGTACACCATGCAATGCCTTCTTTACGACATATCTAAATTGATTCACTTACAGCTAATTGAGGAAACTGAACCTAGAAATCTATATATCAAGCCTAACTTTACCAAACACCGTATGTAACATATGTAAACAAAAAGATATTTTTACATGAGGAGCTGAATTTCGTTAAGGACTAATTGTATCGCTCACCTTTGGGGATGATTTGTGAACAATATCCGGGTTTTTCGCGTTTCTGAAATGTTCAATGTATGAGTTGCTATGGAAACAGCGAACTTCCCCTTCGATTTTCTCCGTTCGTTGATTTTGTTAGATACGGTGTTTGGTAAAGTTAGGCTTGATATATAAAAATGAATTTCTGTCTGTCTGTCTGACCGCTAAAGATTTGGAAACTACTGAATTTTGTGTGTGGGTATTCTTGAGACCGCGAAAGGTTCTTAGCTTGGTGTGAGACCTCTCCGGTCTCAGGAACGGGGGGCTCCCATGCAAATGACCTTGCGGGGAACGTCCCTATGGAGCTGCACGTCAAAAAAACACAGTAGGCAGGCAGTACGACGTTTACCAGGACAGCTAGTATGCCATATAAAAAAACTTGTGAAATTGTGGCCAATATGTCCAAAAATTTTAGAATTCTGCTCTTATATACTTGTTTTGCAAAATCATAAAAATTGATATGTCACAAGCCTTGTTTCATAACTGTTTGGGAAATGGCCACTTCCCCGGTTGATTCCAGGTTTCCGGAACATCCGGGATGGTGGCCAATATGTCCAAAAACCTTTGAATTGTACTCTAACATACTTGTTTTGCAAAATCATGAAGATTGATATGTCGCAAGCCATGTTTCATAACAATTTGGAAAATGGCCACTTCCTTGGGTGGTTTCAGGTTCCCGGAACATCCGGGATGGCGGCCAATATGTTCAACCAGGCTTTCCAAATGTACATCCTTCGCGCAACAGCCCGCGCAAGGCTGAATCGACACTCTCTTATGTGTGCAGACCATCTCTCGTTACCGTGTGCAGCACCATCAGTGAGAAAATGTATCGCCAACAGCACGCACACGCATGAGCGAAAGATGTATTGAAACAGCCGCTACTTCGGCTGCTTGCCTGACAGTTGCATACTTGAGTCGTATCGAGCCGAGTGGGAAACGTCGTGAGTATTGTTGGCCACATGGCGATGACAATCTTCGGCTAACCAAGCCGGCTGTCGCGTAAAGGGTGTCATAGCACAGAGAACAGACATCCAGGCTAGAACAAATTTCATTCGGAAAGTTGTGTAAGGATTTAAATCGATACTTGAGTAAGGTTGCAAACCAATACACGATGACAACACTAACGCCACCAAACACCATATTGCCACAGTCAGTGGTGAATTGAAACATTTCAAGTGGTGAATTCAATTAGTATGGGAGATTAACCGATTGCAGCGCCACGCTATTGCCACTTGTGTTGCCGATTTCAAATGGCCGTTAAATTCTTTACACAGTTTCAGAACTGGACTTGGATGTCTGTTCTCTGTGGTCATAGGCTGTCACGGAAGCACATGGCTTAACGCTAAAAGTTATTCACAAAATATGTGCTCAATAAATATTTTTTTTTGCAAACATGATATGCCTTCACAAGATGCACCAAAGCGAAAAGAAGTTTGTGCCAGCGTTTGTCAAAATTGTAATCTGGCTAAAATATACCACTGATGTGAGATTAAACTTTCTTTTATATTGAAAACATATGAGTGCATTTCACATGCCAAAAAAAAAATAATAAGAATAAGAATGCCAATAAAAAGAATAAGACTTACAGGTACATATTCTCTATTTGAAAAAATACATAATACATGAAACGCATCGATAATTTTGAGCGTGGGATATACCACGATACTCGACACGTTCAACAGAAGTGAAATGCTCGGGCCGAGCGCAGCGATTTTCGTCACTTCGTGTCCAGCCAACGAGAGACGGTTTGGGTGAGAGCCGAGGTTGTCATCGGCAAACGAACGCACAGCGAAAGCAGACGGTGTGAGCAGTTCCCGACAGTGATGTTGTAGGTAGTATGAATAAGAGTGTGACAGCCATCAAAATGCTATCATGATGCGGTACTTTTAGGAAGCCTGTGTTCAACAACCTCGGAGTTCTCTTTTAACTTACTTGTTTTGCAAAATCATGAATATTGATATATGTATCGCAAGCCGTGTTCCATAATTGTTTGGAAAATGGTTACCTCCCGGGTGAATCCAGGTTTCCGGAACATCCGGGATGGCGGCCAATATGTCCAAAAACCTTTGAATTCTCCTCTAACATACTTGTTTTGCACAATCATGAAGGTTGATATGTCGCCAGCCATGTTTCATAACAATTTGGAAAATGGCCACTTCCCCGGGTGGTCCCAGATTCCCGGAACATCCGGGATGGTGGCCAATATGTCAAAAAAAACCTTTGAATATTCCTTCAACATACTTACAGTATACTATAAGTATAGTATACAATTATGAAGAATGAATCATGACCTGTTTTTAGAATTATGCGAGAAAAATGTCAGGTGTGGGGAACGTGTGAAAAGTGTCCCCCGAACGCACCCTAAACGCGACCCGGAACATACAGAACCGAAACCAGACAATCCCAATTTACTCAAACTAAGCGACTGTAATAATAAAATGATTATTGAACATGTTTGCAATCATATTGCATGTGTTTCTTACAAGTAATCAGTGGTTAAAAGGTAGTTTATTTATTTATTCAGTTTCGTCAGCTATAGCACAGAGAACAGACATCAAGGCTAGAACAAATTTCATTCAGAAAGTTGTGTAAGGATTTGAATCTTCACTTGAGTAAGGTTGCAAACCAATATACGATGAAACCACTAACGCCGCCAAACACCATATTGCCACAGTCAGTGGTGAATTGAAACATTTCAAGTGGTGAATTCAATTAGTATGGGAAATTAACCGATTGCAGCGCCACGCTATTGCCACTTGTGTTGCCGATTTCAAATGGTCGTTAAATTCCTTACACAGTTTCGGAACTGGACTTGGATGTCTGTTCTCTGTGGCTATAGTACATATTGTTAATGAAATACATATAAGAGAATATATAGATAGTGTATGCTGGTGGATGTGTGTATAATTTGTGCTTTTAAAATATTTTAAGTACTACTGCTGATGTTATTTCTTATAGTGTTAAAATATTTCTTTAAATTATGCCGCGACATAGTTAAGTCAATAGTTTCACAGTGTTGATTATAAATGTTCATGATTTGATTCAAAGGTTCATTTTTGGCATAGTTTGTGCGACTATGGGTAGTTTTAAACAAGTGTCGATTTCGCAATTGCCGTGAGGGTATGTAAAAGTTTAATTTTGATAAGATTTCAGTTGAATCAATTCGAAACGATGTCGTTATCAAATAAAATCATTGCAGTTTCGCGACGCTGTTTCAGTGTTTGAATATTGATAAGCCTACAGCGCGCTTCATAAGATGGAAGAGGAAATGTAGTCCAACCTAATTTTCGAAGAGCATATAATAAAAAATGCTTTTGTACTGATTCTATTCGATCGATATGCTTACTTTGAAATGGGGACTAGACAATGTTACAATATTCCAGAATTGACCTAACATAGGCAACATATAATGTTTTTATTGTGTAGGGGTCGTCAAAATTAAAGCTGAAGCGTTTTATGAAGCCAGGCATATTATTTGCTTATGTATAATAGTGTGGGTCATCGGAACCGTTTTCTCAGATCAAAGCTTTTTTGGTTCCGTTTCGAGTCCTGAGTATCTGTGCAAAATTTGAGCACGATCGGTTGCGTCTACACTTTGCGCATTGCAATTGAAATTTATATGGGATTTTGTATGGGAAAACATACGTTTTTGCATTTTTGTCATAAGTTGAAAAAGTTTGTCTGAAACTTTTTAACCGATACTGTAAAATGATAGCCTAGGATGTTCTGAAAAACTTTGTTGAAGACCGCAAAGCGATCCGATTCTTTTGAAAATAGTTATAACCACCGCATGCATGTGTTTATGTTTTAACATGTAAAGGAATAACAATAGCAACAAAATCAAGCTGTTTCGCTAAGCAATGGCAACGCTCTAACTTTTTTCATAAGCATCAGATCACTTCGCGGTCTTCGACAAAGTTTTTCAGGGCACCCTAGGCTATGTTTCTACTTTATCGGTTACATGATTTTAGAAAAAATCGAGCTTGTTATGAAAGAAATGCAAAAAAGTGTGTTTTACCATGTAAAACCCCATACAAACTTCAAACGCGATGCGCAAAACGTAGACATAACCGACCGTGCCCAAATTTTGCACACTTATTTGGGTCCTGAAATGGGATCAAAAAAGCTTTGATCTGATGAGATACCTTTGAATTTTTCATTTTTCCATATAAACGATGACCCCCCAAGCAACACGACTTGTTGCTAATCCAGTAACAGCAATCTTAGTGCAATTTATTCACTGTCCGTATTACGGACGACAGAACACAATTGCTTCTTCTTTGAAACCCAAAAAGTGCAGATTCTAAATTCTTGTGCAACATAAACGAGAAGGAATGATAAAAAAGTTGGGAAAAGATTTTGTCCAGACTCGAACCATGGACACCAGGAGTATTATCTACTCACCTTACATACTACACCAAAAGCTCTGTGAGAGAATCGATGCTCAACACACCATAAAAGCTACTGAAGTTACTTGTTACTTTATTGCACCTTCTATGTCACAAGTTAGAGAACTGTCAAAATGAAAAGACGCTCAAGTTTTCTGTAAAGCATAAGGTACCTAATCTGAGCAAACAAACCAGAGTTAGATGTTTCATGCATGTTACATAACACATTTAATGTAAACTGACTGTATTATCACTTGCGAGCAATATGTTAGCTCCGCCTCCACAGATCGATGTCAAACACGTGGTGATTTGTGACTTTTATGAAACAAAGCCGCAACTTTACGGATTTCGGACTTTAAATGCAACTCAACTGACAAGATGGAAGTTTTGTGTGCTTCTAGTGCAACTCATTTAGACCAAAGCATAGAAAGCCACAATCTGCATGATGTTGCAGGTGCTGCTTGGGCCACTCTAATGTATAATGGTATTGTAGTGGTCATAAAAATTAAGTTTGGAATCTAAGATTACTCCTAAATCCCTAACTCTACTACATTTTTCCACATTCTGATCTCCTAAGGAAATTGATATGTTTGGTGTGTTTCGTTTTCTGCTGAATTATATTAAATTACACTTTTTGATGTTTAATTGTAGTAGGTTTTTCGAACACCATGTGTGGAATATGCGAATTTCATTTTGAAATATGTTGATGATGTCTTTTTGATTCCTTATTTCCCTATATATAGTTTCATATCGTCGGGATAAATAAGCACTTTTGTTTTCTTCAGGATGAAGGAAATGTCGTTTATGTAAAGAATAAATAAAAGAGGGTCCAGATGGGAACCTTGAGGTACTCCTGAAGTGACTTGAATGGGATGTGATGTTTTTCCTTTGACTTTTATTATTTGTTGGCGGTTTGTAAGGTACGATTCAAACCATTTAAAAAGTCGGAGTTCTATACCCATTTTTTGCAATTTGAAGAGTAGCATTGGAATATCAATGCGGTCGAATGCCTTGCTAAAGTCAGTGGAAAGAGCTTCTACGTGATTGCCATTATCCATTGCAGTCAATGAAAATTTAATGAATTCCAATAAATTTGTAGTGATTGAACGCCTTTTATAGAATCCATGTTGCATGTGCGTTATTCTATTCTTAATTTGAGCAAATCTATTTTTATTATTGCTTCGAATAATTTAGGAATGCACGAGATAATGGCAATTCCACGGTAATTACGTATGTCAGATTTTTTGTCAGATTTGAAAATACACACTTAAAAATTCTGAAATTTGCACGTGACAGAAACATCAAAGAACGTAAACATTTTCAAGACTGAATCACAAATTGAACTCAATTTTACGCGCATCATGTAAGTCCTGGTTGGTTGCGTTAGATGTCAACAAATCCACTTTACCAGACACGTAGAATTATTATCATATTCATCTGCTACCTTCTAACTCGGTGTAATAGCCGAGCGGTAAGAGATGTGGCTCTCAATCAGCAGATCCTGAGTTCGAATCCAGGCATATCTATATTTTACTTTTATATATTTTGTCTATCAGATCAGGTTCTAGCGATTGCCAGACGCTAAGAAATTATATGTCCTGGAAAACGTAAATTTACATGTTTTGACCTCTAAATTTGAATATTTGAAGACGCTCGTATATGTCAGGTTCAGGACACTTAAAATTACATGATTTTTTCTAGGTGTGTAGGTACCAAAAAAGAGCTCGGGTGACATTGCAGCTATGGGTAACATTGCAATTTTTCATGGAGCAATTCATATTTTCTATGGTGCAGTTTGATAATATTTATGGAGAATTCATCTATTTTCTATGGTTCAATTTTAATTTTTATGGAGTATTTCAGTATTATTTATTGGTGCAAAATTTCACTTTTAATGAGAAAATTTTATGTTTTACCGATACATTTTTTATGAAGTATGGAACGTTTTCAATTTATGAATTTATGGGCAACATTGCTCATTTTCATGGAACATATGCTCATTCTTTATGGAGCGCTTTTTGATTTTCTATGGAGTGTTTCTATTTGTTTATGGGGAGATGTAACGCGATCTTCGTTCCAAATTTCGTAAAAATCGGTTTGAAAATGAAGTCACAGAGATTTTTTGAAATTAAATTCCCAACTAGGACCGAAACGGATTAAGCATTTTTAAAGACAAGATGTAAATAGTGGACCGGTCTCAGCGAGAATTACTCAATATGAGCTGATATTCATGAATCTAAGACGTGTGCATCATGTGAAATCGCTTTTAGTCCAATTTGAATCCCTTGTCATTCACCTCCAAAAGCTGATGATCCCCATGAAGATTACTGTATAAATATGCCATGTGCCTCATTGAAGCGGGTTTTCACGTAGGACACCTTCACAAACACAAGTTGGTACGTTATCACATTTCATTCGTGGACTTCATAACCACCCTGCCGGTGTTTGTCATTGCATACACCTTTCTGTTTACGGTAGATCTAAAAATACGAGCATGTTCCACAACGGATGCCGGGAAAGGATAGACGATACCCTTTGAACAAGCATTGATTTTGGTTCAAGGTGGCTTGCAGCAGCAGTCGATCTTCTTTCCCATGTGTGGTCTTTTGACTCTGACATGCTCATTCGTAATCCACGGCACGTCCCTTTCGGATGGTACCAAGACTCACACCCACGTGTCTGTGGTACAGGTATCACACCGATGTCACACTTCTGCCGGGCTGCCCTCCTCGTCCCCCTAAAAACTGCCACTCAAGGACTATTATGATATTACCTTTCATCGAGAAACATCACATCTCTCTCGTTAGGGGGCTCATTTGTAAGCAGACAACAGTCACATGCCGGGGTGAGCTACTACATCACCACGTGCTTCGCTGATGTTTTACCTGCTGCTGCTGCTGGATGAAGCCGATGGCAAAAGGGACTTTGATGCAGTTTATCAAATGTCTTCCAAAATGGCGCTTTGTATACCGTGTCGTCGTCGTTACCGCAGGCCGGCGCCTTCATCGGGTGTTCAACGTGATCAAAAATCCTTTCTCGCTCACCCCACGTATAGATGCCAACCGCTGCGCTGCTGCCGCCGTCGGTTGGATAATAATGCTCCCCTTGAAAATCTGTACTCCCTGTGGTCGAAGGCCGCCAGCAAACTGAACGGTATGGGGCGGGTGGTATAAAGAGCTTCTGTTATGTGCCATCAGCATCGAAATGGCATCCCTACAATGGCGACCGTGCTGCAAGCTAACGTGTATGCAATCATCTGGGGAAAGTGTTGTCGTTGTCATGTTAACTGTCGAATGGGAGGCTTGAGGAGCAATAGCTTAAGAATGATGTATGGAGTAGTGATTACGAGTCGAAAGATCGATAATTTTGGGATTTATGAGTAACATTTTTGGAAGAAAGCAGCTGTCAAATGGGGATTTCAAAAACTCTCTTTGAAATTGATTTTGAATTTCAACATTAAGTTCTAAAACTCTGCCAAAAATCATAGTGGCTTAGAAAAAGGTGCTTGTACGACCAAAAATTAAAAATCTATGAAAAACCCAATTTTCTCAAAAGTTTCCAAAGTTGGGTTTAAGAGGGACCAACAAAGGGTTGAAAAGCCTTGGGTGGGTTTTAGAGGGTTTTAAAATGGGTTCAAGGGGTTCCTTGAATCTTTCATATGTTTAATGGAACGTATAAGGTTTTAGGGGGCTCTAGGTACACGGAAACAAATCTGATCCTGTTTTTTATGATTCACAAATCATAAAACATAAAGATTTGTCATTTGATGATATCATGATCACAAATCATAATTTCATAATCTGAGCAACTAATATCATGATTCGGTGCAACCATTTTTGTGAGCTTGAGCTCGTGAAAATTATCAAGCGTTACGCGCACTCCGCATACCATACGCATACGCATTGGTGATTGGTGGAAAAACGGAAAAAAATCATTATTTTAATTTAAATATAATTTTAAATACAATAAGGGGCTGTCCATAATCCACGTGGTCATGAGGGGGGGGGGGGGGGGGGTGGGGGTTCGGCCAATGACCATTTTGTATGGACGAATAAAAAATTTTGTATGGACTAATGACCAGGGGGGGGGGGGGGGTTTGAGAAGTCCCAAAAAAATGACCACGTGGTTTATGGACAGCCCCTAATTATGTCACTTTTTGTGTTATTGGCGTTCTAGTGTGTTCCTCGTGAAACCATTATCCCAAAGAATCTGGTAAGTAAAATGTGCCGAAAATGTTTTCTTACGTTGTTTTAAGAACTGATTTCGATTGCACATCATCGTTCTTGTTGTAGCTCAAACGTGGCTGCCATTCCTTGTCCAATTCCGTTCCGACTTCGTTTGTTCCAGTTCCGGCGTCGTCAAACGACACCAGCCCCATCCCGACTGCATAGTTTCGGTCGCACAAAAAACGACACTGGCACCGTCCCAGCAGTATCCAATTCTATTCCTGTACCAGCTCCGTTTAGCGACGCGTGATTAAAAAAAATCGTGTTGAAATTTCAGGCCAAACATGTCTAAAGGTCCAATCTGCAGAAGAGAGGCTCTCTTTGGTTTCCCTCTCTTTCGTTAATATCTCAGCTGTTTATTTGTATTATGATTGTCTCCTTGCATTTAACGGTGGTTAAAACAATCGTCTTTTGATTTGTACTGCAAAAATAGTTGGAAAGTGTACCATTACATTGCAATAATTGAAAGAGAAAGTGAACAAAGAGAGCCTGTCAAGTGCAGATAGGACCTATTGAAATGTTTGGCCTGATTTCTTCCTAATGATTGGAAAAATAATTTCTAAGAAACATCCGATTGCACGCCATCATTCTCTTTCCAGCTCAACCGGTTGCGGCTGTCATTCCTCGCCCCGGATCCGTTCGATCACGTACGGCTTCGTTCCTGTTCCGGTCAAACGACACCAGCACCATCCCAATCGCTATTGAAAATTCTTCATAGTAATTACTATAGAAACATATTTTGCTTTTGGGTCATCATCAAATCATCTCCGAAATGACCGCATTTTTTTTCAAATCCACCAGACTCATAAGCGATGCGCACCCGGAACCATGATTCGAAATCTCAGTAACATGATTTAGCTTCATGGTTCTCAGATTCATAAGCGATGCGCACCAGAAACTATGATTCGAAGTCTCCTAAACATGATTCAGCTTCATGGTTCTAGAAAATCTGTCAAATTCATAAGCGATGCGCACCCGAAACCATGATTCAAAATCTCAAAAATATGATTTAGCTTTATGATTTCAGGAAAAATGTAACGCATTGGTAACGTTACGAGACAATGGATCATACTATCATGATTATAAATCATGGTGTATTTTTATAAAACGAAAATGTACTAGGCTCATGAAATCATGAGTCGTTTTTATGATTTTTGGGAGCAGAATTTTACCCATGTAGGAGGAGGAGGTTAGCCGGTTGAAAAACAACAAAGCCACTGAAACAGATCAACTGGCAAGTGAGCTTGTAAAATACGATGGAGAAGCACTGGTGAGAGCACTACTCTGGGTCATTACCAAGATTCAGTAGGAGGAAGTATTACCGGAAAAATTGATGGTAGGTATCGTGTGTCCCATCTACAAAAAGGGCTACAAGTTGGATCGCGGGGACTATCGCGCGATCACACTACTGAGTGCTGCTTACAAGATACTTTCTCAAACCTTATGCTTCCGTCCATCACCGATTGCACGAGAGTTAGTGAGGCAATATTAGCTTGGATTCATGGGTGAACGCACTACAACAGACCAGATGTTCACCATTCACCAGGTGTTGCAGAAATGCCACGAATACAACGTGCCCACACTTAATCATCGATTTTAAATCGGCGTATGACACAATCGACCGAGACGGGCAATGGCAGATTATGCACGAATGCGAGTTCCCGGATGAACTGATATGATTGATCAAGGCGACGATGCATCGAGTGATGTGAGTAGTTCGAGAATCAGGGACACTCTTGAGTCCCTTCGAATTTTTCAGAGTGTTACGGTAAGGTGATGGCCTTTCGTGCTTGCTGTTTAACCCCCCAGCAGTCGCGCTCACGCTGTGTACCACAAATGTGCATTTTTCATGGTGCGTGTACTCAGTACACGACGAGAGCGTTCCCGGGTTAACATTGCTTTAGAGGGTGTAATAAGAAGAGCGGGATGAACACGAGTGGAACGATTTTCACGGGGTTCGGTCAGCTGCTTGGTTTCACTGATGATATGGGGATATTATAGCTCGCAAATTTGAGACGGAGGCGGAAATGTTGATCCAACCAAAGAAAAAAACCAGGCTAATCGAATTTGTCGAAGGCAAAGGCGAATCGAATGTGTCGAAAACAAAGTACATGAATGCAAAGGGCTCTAGGGAGAAATAACTATGCCCGCCACCCCGAATTCCTATCGACATAGATGAAATCGAGGCGATTGAAGAATTTGTGTACTTGGGCTCACTGGTGACCGCCGACAAAGACATCAATAGAGAAATTCAGACACGCGTTGTGGCAGAAAATCGAGCCATCACACGAAGTTCCCTATCTACAAAATGCTGATTAGACCGGTAGTCCTCTATGGGCACAAAGCATGGACCCTAAGTGCAGAGGACCAACGCGCCTTTGGAGTTTGCGAACGGAAGGGGTTGTGTGCCATCTATGGCGAAGTGCAGATGGAAGACGGGACTTGGAGAAGGCTAATGAACCACGAACTGCATGAACTGCTGAGAGAACCAACCATCGTCCACACCGCGAAAATCTGGGGGCTACGGTGGGCGGGTCACGTTATCAGAATGTCTGAAGGTTTTCAGAGATGTTTCAGGGAATTTCAGGGGATTTAAGCAGCATTTAAGGTGGTCTTAGGAGGATTCAGGGGGTTTTCAAGAGAAATCAGAGAACTTACAGGGGAGTTTCTGGAAAGTTTTAGAGGATTTAAGGGATTTCAGGGAGTCTCTGGGGATCTCAAAGGAGTCTTGAAAACGTTTAGGCAATCTCAAGAAGTCTCAGGGGGAATTCAGGGGGTCTCAGGAACATCATAGGGGACTTCAAGAGGTTTTAAAGGGGTTTCTGTAGGTTTCAGGGCATTTTAATGAGGTTTTCAGGGGCGTTTCAAGTAGTCGCAGGAGTTTCGGGGGCTCTATAGTGAGTCTGGGGCAAAGATGCCAGATTATTTTATCAAAAATCTGTAGCAATACATATTTTCTGTATCTCCGTATTTGAGGGTATAGCAGACACCGAGAGTCCGAGATTTCAATAGAAATTAACAAAAATGTACTACTTTTTGACGGTTTTTAATATTTAATACAAAGTATATGCAGCAATTTATGAACTTTTCATTGAATTTATTGAAAAAAACCTCAAATTGTATTCATAGCCTAGAAGTAAATGCCCAAAACAATGGTAGGTAAAGCGTGCTACCGTGTGCTCTGTTGCTCTGTCTATACTGTCCATACTGCTTGCCCTATAAAAGAGAAGCCCCAAATGTATTGAATGTAGTGTATTTTGTATCATCACCATCAAATGGAGCACTGCTAGCGATGTTGTAAATAAAACGTTTGTTGTTTCAACGTGTTTCTATCTCGCCGTTCCAAGTCCCGCTGATCATGAATCACAACGTAGGGCAAGACATCCTGGCCAAACACACCCCTTAATCTTATTGGAACAGCTTCTGAAGAGTTTTAAACCCTATAAAATAAATGTATAACCCCTGAAATCATTTGAAATCTTTCTGGAATGCCCCTAAAGTACACCTAGAACTTGTTGAAATTTTAATTTAAGCCCTCTTCCCTGAAGCTCTCCTAAAAGACATAATAATTGGGTTGCATCATCCTAAAAGACGACTAAATTCTCCTCATTTCAGGCTCACCTACATCGTCTCAAACATCCAGGGGCATAACCTTTTTTTCAAATTCTAAGTTCCCGCTATCAAAGTACTAACCAAATTTAATCATAAAATGCACTGTTTCATTTTATGCGCATTTTAAATTTGTGCACCCTCAGTTTATTTCATAAAAGAGGTTCCAGTGTATTCCGAGACAAACTCATGGAAAATCCGGACAAGAGATCCCAAAAGATATACACAAAAAAAAAATGCTGGGACAATAGGGAATCAGGGAAGAACACTGGGAGTAATCCTGGAAAAATATCTAAGAGAAAGAATGGGACGACCATAGCAAGAACCCTCGAAAACAACTACCGTCAAACGGGGTTACTTGCAACAGCGGTGTAACTTGCAACACGATGACATACACTAAATGTGAAGCATTTTCTTATAATAATGAAAACTAGTATGCCCTACTATTTCAGTTATAGAGATTATGTGTATCATTTCATTTATTTAGTTCACATCAAATTCATGATAATACTGAATCAACAATTTGCCGCCATAATACTCGATTTGCAGCTGCAGCTCTCCATCCTCGGTCACGCCCAACACTCGCCAGATCACGCTCCACCTGGTCCGCCCATCGTGCTCTCTGCGCTCCACGCCTTCTTGTACCAACCGGATGGTTAGCAAACACCAACTTTGCAGGGTTGTTGTCCGGCATTCTTGCAACATGCCCTGCCCACCGTATCCGTCCAGCTTTAGCCACTTTCTGGATGCTGGGTTCGCCGTAGAGTGCAGCGAGCTCGTGGTTCATCCTTCTCCGCCACACACCGTTCTCCTGCACACCGCCGAAGATCGTCCTTAGCATCCGTCGCTCGAAAACTCCGAGTGCTTGCAGGTCCTCCTCGAGCATCGTCCATGTCTCGTGTCCGTAGAGAACCACCGGTCTTATTAACGTCTTGTACATGGTACATTTGGTGCGGGGGTGAATCTTTTTTGATCGCAGTTTCTTCTGGAGCCCATAGTAGGCACGACTTCCACTGATGATGCGCCTTCGTATTTCACGGCTCACGTTATTGTCAGCCGTTAGCAAGGAACCGAGGTAGACGAATTCTTCTACCACCTCGAAAGTATCCCCGTCTATCGTAACACTGCTGCCAAGGCTTGTCCTGTCTCGTTCAGTCCCACCTACCAGCATGTACTTTGTCTTAGCCGCATTCACCACCAGTCCGACCTTTGCTGCTTCACGTTTCAGGCGGGTGTACTGTTCTGCCACAGTTCCAAATGTTCTGGCAATAATATCCATGTCATCCGCAAAACAGACAAATTGGCTGGATTTCGTGAAGATCGTACCCCGGCTGTTGAGCCCGGCTCGTCGCATAACACCTTCCAGGGCGATGTTGAATAGTAGGCAGGAAAGTCCATCACCTTGTCGTAGTCCCCGTCGAGATTCAAATGAACTGGATAGCTCACCCGAAATCCTTACGCTGTTCTGCACACCGTCCATCGTTGCTCTTATCAGTCTAGTCAGCTTCCCAGGAAAGCTGTTGTCGTCCATAATTTTCCATAGCTCTGTGCGGTCGATACTGTCGTATGCCGCTTTGAAGTCGATGAACAGGTGATGCGATGGGACCTGGTATTCACGGCATTTCTGGAGGATTTGCCGTACGGTGAAGATCTGGTCCGTTGTCGACCGGCCGTCGATGAAACCGGCTTGGTAACTTCCCACGAACTCATTTACTTTAGGTGAAAGACGACGGAAGATGATCTGGGATAGCACTTTGTAGGCGGCATTCAAAACGGTGATCGCTCGAAAGTTCTCACACATTAACTTGTCGCCTTTCTTGTGGATGGAACAGATTATCCCTTCCTTCCACTCCTCCGGTAGCTGTTCGGTTTCCCAGATCTTGACTACTAACTGGTGCAGATAGGTGTCCAACTTTTCCGGGCCCATCTTGATGAGTTCTGCTGCGATAGCGTCCTTACCAGCCGCTTTGTTGTTTTTGAGCTGGTGGATGACATCCTTAACTTCCCTCAGCGTGGGAGTTGGTTCGTTCCCGTCCTCTGCTGCACCAACATAGTCATTTCCTCCGCTGCCTTGGTCCTCCGTGCCTACATTCTCTTCGCCATTCAGGTGCTCGTCGAAGTGCTGCTTCCACATTTCGATCACCTCACATTTGTCCGTCAGGAGGCTCCTTTCCTTATCCCTGCATATTTCGGCTTGCGGCACGTAGCCTTTGCGGGATGCGTTGAGCTTCTGGTAGAACTTGCTTGTTTCCTGTGAACGGCACAGCAGTTCCATTTCCTCGCACTCCGCTTCTTCCAGGCGGCGCTTTTTCTCCCGGAAGAGACGGGTCTGCTGCTTCCGCTTCTATCTGTATCGCTCCACATTCTGTCGGGTTCCATGCTGCAGCATTACCGTTCGCGCTGCATCCTTCTCCTCCAGAACCGCTCTGCACTCCTCGTCGAACCAATCGTTTCGTCGACTCCATTTTACGTACCCGATAGTGCTCTCGGCTGCGTTGTTGATGGCTGCTTTGACTGTACTCCAGCAGTCCTCTAGAGGGGCCACATCGAGCACACCCTCGTCCGGCAACGCTGCCTCGAGATTCTGCGCGTATGCGGTGGCGACATCCGGTTGCTTCAGTCGCTCTAGATCGTACCGGGGCGGCCGCCGGTAATGCACATTGTTAATAACGGAGAGTTTTGGGCGCAGTTTAACCATCACCAGGTAATGATCGGAGTCGATATTAGCGCCACGATAGGTCCTGACGTCGATAATGTCGGAGAAGAGCCGTCCATCAATCAGAACGTGGTCGATTTGCGATTCCGTTTGTTGTGGTGATCTCCAGGTGTAACGATACGGGAGGCTGTGCTGTGTATCAAAGATCGATTTAATATAAAAATTAGCTTTGTTTCTTTGTTTATGGTTTAGCTACACTGTTAAAACGGATTGCTCATTCTATGCCATAAAAACAAGTATGAAAATCGTGCTTGACCTCTCCCTTATGGTAAGTGCAATAAGTCTGATGACCTTGGTTGCAGTTAGGGTACCTAATAGTAAGCTTAGCTAAACGATAAAAGTTTGATAAACTTATCGACTAAGTAAAGCAAAAAATCATAATTATATTCGACAACCACTATGGGGTAACTCGCAACAGTTAAATTTGACGAAACCTTCTATTATTTATCTTTATTTCACGATGTATTTGACAGAAATAACCGAAATGGATCATTTATTAATTACGTAACGCGTTCATTTTCAAATGACAATTCATTTTTTTTTGCACGTGATTGAAGGTCATTGTTGGGACATACCACATTTTGAAGTTTTATTCATGTTTCATCATGTTAAAAGTTCAATTTTTGTTTATGAATGCTGTAAAGCAATCACCAACATCAATTCTGAACCTAGATGGAGTAAATTATTTCAGTTTAATACCAAAATTAGCGAGTTTGTCATTTATAAAGTAGAATAGATGTGTTTCAATCATGTTAATTTAGCTGAAATTGCCAAACACCACTTCAAACTGAAAACTACTTGAAGATGACTCACTCTACCTTTTCAAGAAATGACAATAATCATTGTTGACATTTTGTAATGAGTGCTAAGTCACGAGAATCATATATATTTTGTGTTTGAGGAACGTGAGACCTGTTGCTAAACAATATACTCTCGCTTGCAATAACTATCAATCCTTTCATGAAAAATTATATGTCAATTGGTTAGTGTACATCTTTTCATGGTATGTTTCATGCATAACATCAAAAATTTACAATATGACTAAATACTACAATCTTAATGCTGTTTAATGATAGCTAACTTAGCTTCATGCCCTATGTTGCAAGTTACTTGCAACAAGCATGTGTTTGCACCTCCCGATTAGGTGGCAACGTATTTTGGTAAACCAAGTGCTGCATAGTATTCTACTCGGGGTAATAAGTGTACACGATGCTTCACAGGATATTTCAAATGTTTAGATTTTCAATGATATTGCTTCAAAGTCGAAAAGTGTTGCAAGTTACCCCATTTGACGGTACGAGAAAAAGACTAGGAAATCCCCAGACAGACATCGTGAGAAAAACTCCAGGAGAAATGTTAACAATAACTTCTACAGAAATCCCAGAAGGAACTCTGAATGAACTCCTGAAGAAATCTTTAGAGAAACTCCAAAATGATCTCTGGAAAATTAGGATAAATTTTGGGAGATACTCCAAGTGAAATCTCAAGTGGAATTTGAAGTGAAATTGCGCGAGAACCTTTAAAAAACAAGCTCTAGAAAGCTCAGGATATGTTTTTGAAAAAAAAAAATGCAGGAGGAACTCCGGGAGATATTCCATGAGGGGTTCTATGTAGAAGCAATCCTGCGAAAATCTCTGAAATAAATTCCGAGATGAGATCCTGCAGAAACCCTGGGAGGAGTTTTAGTAAAAAACCAGGAATTAATCCTATACAAATAACTGGAAAAAATATTTGAAAATCTCTCGGAGAAATTCCGAAAAGAACCATTGAGAAAATCCCGAGAGGAACATCGAAGAGAACTGTGGAAAATAATTCAAGAGTAATCTCGGAAGAAACTCCAGAAGAAATTCTGTTGTCGTATCCTGGGAGTAACTCATACAGAAATCCTGAGATAAACCCTGGTTAAACTCCTGGAAAGAAATCCTACAAGAATCATGCGAGAGCCATAAGGCGAAATCAGTCGGAGTTCACGAATACTGGAAGGAAGGATTACCGGAAAAAATTGCTGAAATCTTGGCAAAATGTCGGTATAAGTCTGGAAGAACATCCGATAGGAATTAATATGGAATACTAAGAAAAATGTCCTGAAGAGGAAGGAATTTTTTGAGAAATTTTGAAAGGCCAAAACGAGTTCCAGAAAGAATCACAGACAACCAGATTCATCGTCAAAAAAAATGCAGCCTCTTCTCTGAATCGTGGGCTTGTCGAAAGGTCAGGAGCACATCGGGCATGATGGGAAAAGTGGAAGTCCAGAATAGCGTTACGATCCATACATAAAATGTTGAATTTTCATACATTACAATTTTCAATAATTTCAAAGCATTACAAGGGGGATGGTGGTGGTGTCTGAAATGGCCGATTACGTTACGTAATTTATGTGATTCGCTACGTAATTAGTGTGATTCGCTGAATTTACTGTCATTTATTCTAAAATTAGTCTAAATGTTGACACACACGTATGCATGGGAAACAACCCAACAAGCATTATTCTATTTTCTTTAAACTTCACATATCCGATTCCCGCCAAATCATTTACAAAATGCTGCTTCCGATTTTTTCGAAGTCGCCCTCAATAGATCATAAATTGGTGCAAGTTTATTATACTCAAGTGGCCATGCAATATCCGGAATCATTACGGGGATATTCCGGATAGTGTTGGGGTCAGGGGGTTGCCAAAACGGCCAAAAGTGATTATTTCAAGTATTGTGTATTGTGTTTGAACCATTAATTTTCAGAGAATTTTTTGTCACGAACAGTGAAACACAACTCCGATAACAGATTTGAATAAGACCCATCCGGTTCACCGTGACAGGTTCCGTAGGGCCTCAAGGGGGCCCTTTTGGTTTTCAACCTAAAGATGCCGTGCGACTTATCAATCTTCATTATTTCGAATGACTGAGTCAGAAACGATTTCCTGAAGTCTGTATATCAACTAATATGGCCACCACGGAACATCTAGCACAAGTTCCACGGGGGCGTAATCGGGGACATATCTGGTTTGCAACCAAAACATGCCGTGCGACGTTTCAATCTTCATGGCTTCGAGGAAATGGGGCACAAAATATATACTGGAGTATAGACTGTTTCAGAAATTGTAAATACACTTTGTTTATTAAATTAAATGAACTGTTCTAATGATTTTTACCAACTTTTTTCAGAGTATAGCATATTGTACTACATATTTTCATGTTTCCTTTCAATTGTCTTGATATTTCAAAGAACAGTCGAGTTCTCTAACAAATAACTTAACTTTTCAAATTTGCATTTGCACAAAGGTGTTTTTTGGTGATTTCAACATAATGTATCACTAAATACCAAAATTTATCTAAATTTTAATCACATTCGCTTTCTCAACAAGTTGTCTAAGGAATGCCTTGTTCAAAATTTGGTTAAAATCGATAAAGGCATTTCCACATTATTTTTTCGGAGATCAAGTTTCTTAAGAAATTGGAAAGAAATTGGAAACAAAAAATTTTGTATTGAGAAGGCCCGTAATGGTGGGTCTTGATCAAATATTCCAGTAAAAATGACTCTTACCAATCGAGAAATATCTCTTATAATCGATACAGCCATTTTTATTGTGTTTGAAAATTAAATATTTTATCTGTGAGATTTTTTTCTTTTCTACTATGCTACATTTTTTTACCACTTTGTGCAACTTCAAATTTTAATCATCTAGTTTACAGAGCCCTATTTTTTTTACTTTTACAAGAAACATCAACAAATTTGGTATTATTTGCTTCATTAGCATGTTTACTATAAGATCTAGAAGAAACTTTTTTGGATATTGTGCTCAAATTGAAATGCCAGTTAATCGTTAGTGTATTTATAATTTCTGAAACAGTCTATATGTATCAACTAATATGGCCACTCCGGAACACCTGGAACAGGCTTCCTGGGGCCCAATTAGTTTAGCACCCATCTCTTGAGTGTAGAGTTAGCTCAGTGTTAAAATACACATTAATAAAAACAAAAAAAAACATCTCTCTCCTGACCCGGAATATTTCCGAAATGGTTCCTGATATTACATGGCCTGGCCACTTGAGTATAATAAATTTGCACCAATTTATGATCGATTGAGGGCGACTTCAAAAAAACGAAGAAAAATTGACGAAATGCCAGCATTTTGTAAATGAGTTGTGGGGGTCGGGTACGTGAAGGAT